>NC_061099.1:57345261-57352761 GCF_015104395.2 Macrobrachium nipponense | reverse complement strand
TTTTCTCTGATTTGAATGAAATTTGGTATGTTGATACAAACGGTTAGGAATTACTTTTCTCAAAAAATGTTTAAGGACACATATCAGCTTTCCCCTGATATTTCAACATTGATATACTTAACCCTTTGGGACTCAAAATCTGAAGATGAATCGGCAGCTTTTGGAAGGTGGGTATTTCACCCCATCCATTTACCTACAAATCATTGTTATCTCATTCAAAACGCCGTCATTTTTACAGCCACTTATATTACTTTTTATTATAAATTTAAGATATAAAGGTCAGTATTTAATATGATCCATAACTTCAAAGTTTTGGTCAATCATTTGTTGCAATGATGACACTCACGTGCAATTGCTATGTGTTAATGGTGTCAAATATTAATATCTGTCCTTCAGAACAAAAACGAGTGGAAATATTATTATTATTGTGAACTAAGGAACCTCCGTAACGAGGCTATAATATTGACAATCAAAAGCCACAATGGTGTTGAAATATATTATTGTACAATGGTAAAAATACAAGGAGAGACTTTCGGATACTGCCCCGTATATCCCTCTAGGAATGAAGAGGGATATGGAGCAGTATCCAAAAGTCTTTCCTTGTATTTTTACCATTGTACAATAATATATTTTAGCACTACTGTGGCTTTTGATTGTTATTATTATTATTATTATTATTATTATTATTATTATTTGGCTCTATCACAGTCCTCCAATTCGACTGGGTGGTATTTATAGTGTGGGGTTCCGGGTTGCATCCTGCCTCCTTAGGAGTCCATCACTTTTCTTACTATGTGTGCCGTTTCTAGGATCACACTCTTCTGCATGAGTCCTGGAGCTACTTCAGCCTCTAGTTTTTCTAGATTCCTTTTCAGGGATCTTGGGATCGTGCCTAGTGCTCCTATGATTATGGGTACGATTTCCACTGGCATATCCCATATCCTTCTTATTTCTATTTTCAGATCTTGATACTTATCCATTTTTTCCCTCTCTTTCTCTTCAACTCTGGTGTCCCATGGTATTGCGACATCAATGAGTGATACTTTCTTCTTGACTTTGTCAATCAACGTCACGGTCTGGTCTGTTTTGCAACGTATCACCCTATCCGTCCTGATACATAGTCCCAGAGGATCTTTGCCTGATCGTTTTCTATCACTCCCTCAGGTTGGTGCTCGTACCACTTATTACTGCAAGGTAGCAGATGTTTCTTGCACAGGCTCCAGTGGAGGGCTTTTGCCACCGAATCATGCCTCTTTTTGTACTGGTTCTGTGCAAGTGCCGGGCATTCGCTTGCTATGTGGTTTATGGTTTCATTTTTCGTATTGCACTTCCTACATATGGGAGAGATGTTATTTCCATCTATCGTTCTTTGAACATATCTGGTTCTTAGGGCCTGATCTTGTGCCGCTGTTATCATTCCTTCAGTTTCCTTCTTCAGCTCTCCCCTCTGTAGCCATTGCCATGTGTCATCGCTGGCTAGTTCTTTAGTCTGTCTCATGTATTGTCCGTGCATTGGTTTGTTGTGCCATTCCTCTGTTCTGTCTGTCATTCTCCTGTCTCTGTATATTTCTGGGTCTTCGTCTACTTTTATTAGTCCTTCTTCCCATGCACTCTTTAGCCACTCGTCTTCACTGGTCTTCATATATTGCCCCAGTGCTCTGTTCTCGGTGTTGACGCAGTCCTCTATATTATTATTATTATTATTATTATTATTATTATTTGTCTCAGCGGTAGTTATAAATAAATTAGTTATATTTGTGTTTGCTTTCTTCCGAGATTGTGTGGTATTTTAGTGAAAACTTTATTTTTTCGGTCATTTCCTCTCTTGAGAAGGGAAAATTTTCATATATTTACTTCTTGTCCAAATGTAGTTGGTAATATTGTTAATATATTTAATATCCTGTTTTCTTCATTCGTTTTTCTTTATTTTTGAGTCCTTATACCGACATCCGTTTATGCAACTCTAGTGAAATGAATATACTTAACAATCTTTTGCAAAGTCTCAGATACTCAGAGTTTCAGAGCTTTTAAAGAATAACGCTGCTTCCAGGGTCTCTTGCCATTTTTTCCGCTCTAAATCTCACCTAGAGAGAATCGTACAGTATTCCGATATTTTTGTTTGAAGAAGAAAAGAGCGCTGCGAGATTCCAACCAGACTTTACATCGACGCGTCTCTGTTGGAGGGGCGTAATTGCGTGTGGGAATTATATATATATATATATATACTATATATATATTATATATATATATATATATATATATATATATATATAGATATATATATATATATATATATACACACACACTCACACACACACACACACACGTATATATATATATATATATATATATATATATATATATATATATGTGTGTGTGTATATATATATATATATATATATATATATATATATATATATATATATATATATATATATATATATATATATAGTATAGCCATTAAGCTGCAGATGTCGCTCTACTTCGGAATTAAAATATTGTCACATGCTTAAAAAATCACAGTGGATGCACGTGACTTCATGAATTAAGCGAATACCGCAGGACAAATAATGGGCAGAAATTCGTACCGAGCACTTTCGTCCTATAATGTCTCATTAAAGGACGGAAGCGCTCTTTACGAATTTCTGCCTATTATTTTTCTTGTGGTATTCCCTTATATTGTCATATATGTTAACCGAAGGGGAATTATTTGAGTTGATAAGAAATTCGTGGGCTCATGGGCTCTAACCACAGAACCAAGAATTTAGGACAGTGAGGTGCTTTACCCACAAGGCTGTCACGAGAGGTATAAGTTAATGCCGCCTCTCACCTACAAATCTCGGTCGCGCTCAGATATTACTTGTTAGAGTCGGCATCAACCCACCTCGACCTTGATAACTTTGTAGTGCGTTTGTTGCGCTTAGCCTTGTAATGAATTTTATCATGTCACCGTGATTCATATACAGGCCTTAAGCTACAAAAGTCCTTTAATATCTCATTCTCTCTACCTCGGAATTAATATGTTGTCATACATGATAACCGAAGGGGAATTTTTTGAGTTGATAAGAAATTCGTCGACCCATGGGTTCGAACCACGGAACGAAGAATTCAGGATGTACAGTGATGCGCTTTACCCATAAGGCTATCACGAGATGTATAAGTTAATGCCACCTCTCACCTACAAATCTCTGTTGAGCTCAGGTATTTGCTGTTAGAGTCGGCAATATTTAACTACATAATAGACAAGACATTATAAGAAATACATATATATGTATATATATATATATATATATATATATATATATATATATATATATATATTATATATATATATATATATATAAACTTCATTTTATCTACACCATCGTTTAAGTAATACAATCCCGATATTTCGGCCAGAACAAGTTATAAGGCTAAAATGTAACGAGTAAACATGAAAAACATAAGATTTAATGTAAAGCTAAACAACGAGTATGAAACGGGAAATTGAAATGAAAGAACAAAATTATTAAACCTTTAAACAGTGCAACTATTTGCAAAATTGTTGCAAGACGAAAAAGAAAAAAAAAAATACAAGTAGACTGAGGGTAATTTGATGCACGAGATTCAGGAGAATAATAGAAAAACATAATATTACACTAACAGTAAAATGAGCAGTATTGTATAGTTACAAAATTAAAACGTAAAAACACAGGGCGAGAACAAACAGTCAGGAGTTTGTTTGTTGAGTACTGATTAAATTCTGAAGCCAAAGCTATTAATAGACTGCAGTTTAGTGTATCTCCATTGTCTGGGAACTTTTCCAATTCACTGACTTTACTTGTTAGGTTGTATATGGCAATTTTATTAAACAAAATGTAAAGTAGGATGACAGCTGACGTTGAATCTGTTCATAATCGTAAGCTTCCAAACTCAGGACTTGAACAACCCAAATTTATAGCTCCAAAATTATCTTCAATTTCTCAATTTCTCCACTTAAGCTCTTTCAAGAAGTAGAGAGTTTCTCCTTTCCTTTGACTTGGACATTTGTTTGCCCAATTTAAGGCCAAGTTTTCTTAGACTCCCCCTCCGCCCCATACCAGCGGAGAAAAGGCTCCTCAGTTTATTCTGATGTAACTGATAAATCCCTCATGGCCCTTCTATGGTCTTCGGTTTAAGAAAATGACTTTCAAATTCTCAAGTCGCTGTCCCAGAGGGAAGACATTATTGAATGCCCCCTGATAAAGGTAAGTATAGGGAAGCGTACATGAAGAAAATAAAGTATTATCCTAGAAGCTACAATCACATCCTCCATTATCCTGCGACGAAGAACCCACGAAAGAAAACACTACTTTTCTCATATGACTTTTGAACATATATTTCCAGTTTTCCTTTGTTATTATTGTCACGATCTATGTATTATTACCATCGTATTTATTACTATGCCAGTTTTCCAACCATATATGTATGAGCTTCAGTTCAATGCTCTGTACCATTTTATATGTATATTTATGACCGTGATCAAACACAAATGCATGAACTTAATCCCTATTTCGACCTGTCAAAGGTCAGAAGCTACATTGCGGCTCGCAAGGGCCACAATGTCTGAATGTGTGAATAAGTCAGTAAATGTTGTGTGAATATTTTGTGAATAAGTCAGTAAATGTTGTGTGTCTGTTTTGTGAATAAGTCAGTAAGCTACAAACTCCAAATCTCGTTCTTACCTCACTTCACATCGGTGACTCCGGAGAGATGCCTGACCAAAACAGCATCAACAATCCCACCCTCATCAGCGAGAACCTTGCAGCCGCCTCCATACGCCTACAGCCTTTCATGCCCCACAACCCAGAGGCATGATTCTTCAAGGTGGAAACGATTTTCTGCACAAATGAAATCACCTTGATGATGCACAGAGCAGATTCTGTCTTAGCATTCCTTTCAGATGACGTCTTCAAGCAGATAGCAGGATGGCTCGAAGAACTATATGCCCCGTCACCTACAACCTGTTGAAGGTTCAGCTGAAGTAATCCTTTAGCATGCTGGCAGCTCAGAGAGCCAAAAAGTTCCTCAGCTACATGGGCCAACCTGGGTCATCGTTGGGCCTCATGAGGGAAGTACTCCTCACAAAACTACCCTGCCAGACAGTAGCAGTCATGCCCAAAGCCTCGACCATGCCCATAGAATAGTTCCTGATCGTGGTCAATGAAATGCATACAGCCCACAGAGCAGTGGACCCCTCACAGCAAGCAGCAGCACCACCATATTGGAGCCAAACAGACAACAGACATGGAATCCGACAGCGACCCAGAAGAACTAACCACCCCATATTCAAAAAAAGCTTCCTCAAACAATTCTCTAAAGGGAAGCCTAAGTAGAAGAAACAAAAACCTCCAGAGGACATATGTTTTTTCTGTTGGAGGATCGGAAACAAAGCCCGAAAATGTGACAATGCTGCCTTTTTTTAAAATTATGCAGTAGAGTCATATACATGACCCATCCATACTAACGTCAGGGGTGAGCAGACCGGTTGCCTTGTAAGAAAAGCTGGACCTACCCACCACAGACAAAAAGGACCCACTTGCTTCTTTCTAAAAGAAGAAAGATCTGACATGGAGTTCTTAGTAGACACCGGAGCATGCAGATCATCTCATCAGCCCGAACGAATGACTCAACCACCCTCCCTCCACCAACCTACATGTATTGAATGCCAGCAGAGCACCACTGACAATGTACGGAAGGGCAGAAATGGAAATTGCTTTCAAGGGATAAAAATAAAATTGGTCTTTCAGCACTGCAGACTTGATGTTGGCGCTGTCAGGAGTGGATTTCCTAGTAGCACACAACCTATTGGCCCATGTAGCAGCCAAACAGCTAATCCCAAGAACAGCACCAACATCATCTCAAAAGCCAAGCAGACATACCACAACCATCATTGAGTCAACAAGAACAACAAATATGTCTCATTGCTCATGATGTCCCTCTGCCAGAAATGTGGAAACTCCTACAGGAATATGAAGACATTCAAGGACGACCTGAAGCACAACTTAACCAGACCAGCAAAATGTAGCATCTAGCATCACATAGAGATCAAAGGTCCTCCGATCCAATCACAATTCAGATAACTGGTACTAGAGAAGCTCACCTACGCTAAGAAGGTATTCAAAGGAATGGAAGAAGGAAGGATATGCCTAAAAGCTCCCAACCCATGGGCAATCAAAATAAAATCAGACACATACCCACTACCATATATAGCAGACATAACTAACCAGATGAATGCAGCAAAAATCTTCATAAAAATATATTTGTTTAAAGGGTATTTCCAAGTCCCGTGGCAAAATGACCACAATCATCACCCACTTTTGCACCTATATGTCCAAATACAGCTGTTTCGGCCTTGGCAACTCAGGGGCAACATTCTGTGTGATCTACGTCAACAACGTAGTAATTTTCAGTACCAACCTAAATCAACGTCTCAAAAAAGATGCCAAGGAAGTGCTACAGAGACTAAAATGGACTCATAGTGGGAGAAGACAAAAGTATTCAACATTTGACAAGGAGTTACAAAGCAGTCCGCCGGGAGAAGACAAAAGTATTCAACATTTGACAAGGAGTTACAAAGCAGTCCGCCACTTCCGCCACATGCTCAAGGGACGACAGTTTGCGGTGCAGACGGACCAACAAACACTGGTACACGCCTTCACAAACTTAGCAGGCACATGGTCAGCACGACAATGACACCACTTATCAGCAATAGCTAAACACTCCTGCATCATGAAGTACCTGAATGATTCAGTGAGCACCATGGCTGATACACTATCAAGAAACTGCGTCAGCACCATCCAGCCTGGGATAGCCCATCCCGAGACAGCAAAAGGGCAGAAGGATGACATGAACCTGCAGCAACTGTGGCAGATCAACCCCACCCTCATATTGATGAGTGTCCTGTCAATCAACAACGGAACAATGACCATCACCTGCAAAATGAGTACCACATGCCCTTGCCCTTACTTGCCAGAAGGCCTAAAAAGGAGAGCCTTCACTCTCACATACAACTTGTCCCACCCATTGGGCCGATCAACTCCCTGAACCATAACCTACTTCCACATCGACATACTTGGACACCTACCCCCATCCGAGGGGTACAGATACTTGTTTACCATCATACACAGGAACACCAGGTGGCCAGAAGCAACACCAATATGACAACAGATGTTGGAGAGCTGTGTAAAAGCCCTCATCAACTGGGTCATCATCAGCAACAGGGAAGCCAACTTCACATCTGCCTTGTGGAATGCCCTTGCCAACAGTCAGGGAAAGAAAATAATGCAAAAGCCAACAGCATCATTGAGAGGCTGCACCGATCACTAAAAGCATCACTCACAGCCAGATGCCAAGGCAGGAGTTAGAGGAAGGAACTACCATAGGTTCTACTGGGCCTGTGAATGATACCACACACAGTGTTCAATGTATCTCCAGCAGAAGTCCTATATGGCCAAGCATTGATGTTGCCAGCAGATGCGT
>NC_061099.1:57330261-57340261 GCF_015104395.2 Macrobrachium nipponense | reverse complement strand
TGGTTATTCTATATTCATGCATTCTTCTAACCATGAAGTCGACAAGCCACTTTTAGGCGTAAAATAACCACAGGTTATTAAGTTGGCCAATTTATATTTATTTTTTTTATGCTTCAGCAGGTTGCCTTTCCAATTACTTTCTTAATTGTATTGCACAATATTTTTAAGAATTAATATTTACATTCGTATCTAAGTATTCTTTTTTTAATTGGTTTGATAATGATTATTGCTGTAAAATGTAAGTCTTCGAGGCAAAGGAAAATGACACATACAACTGATGACACTCTTGCTCGGACCTTATTTAAAAGATTAAAATGTGTACTTTGGCCAATTACACACATTATATATATATATATATATAGTGTGTGTGTGTGTGTGTGTGTGTGTGTGTGTGTGTGTGTGTGTGTGTGTAAATGTGAGGTTTTGCCACTAAAACACAAGTAACTTTTTTTATACGCAAATATTTAATATCGAAAGTTCCACCCTGAGGAAGGGGTGTAAGTATACTACCACCGTAAGTCCTGCGTGTCGTAAAAGGCGACTAAAGGACAGCTGCTTCCTTGCAGTCGTACTTTTTTTAGTAAAAGGCTAGGCCCCACCAATAACTGGGAAACTGCTGCCTTGCAGGTGGATTTTTTAGTAAAGGCTAGGCCCACCGCCTATAATTGTGGTTGATGGACAGCTAGGGCCATGCGGTCGTAAAAACCCCTTTGCCAAATGAAAGGCGCATCATGGTCCAACCGAACCCCTTAGTGTAGGGATAACAGTAGAAAGAAAATTTGATATCGAAAGTTATTATTTTATATATATATATATATTATATATATATATATATATTATCTATATATATATATATATCCTATATATATGTGTGTGTGGTGTTGTGTGTGTGTGTTCGACAAAACTTCATTATTAACAAAGTGATATAAAATACAGTAAGCACCTATCAAGCTGAAGTCGGGTTGATTTGATTTCTGTTCTAAGTACTGGATCTAAATTCAACAGGACAGGTTACAGTTGAGTTGAAATTAACTCATCTTTATCATGATAGCTGAACGGATAAATCGGCTGCCTGTCACTGTATAAACTAAACTAAAAGGTGTAAGTTCGAATTCAGGCCACAGCAGTGGTATTTATCAATTGTAATTTCCCTTTGGTGTAAGTTATTACCAAAGTAAATTGTAGCTTATTATTGTGGCTGTTCATATACAGCAGGTTCCATGAAATCTCATTGTTCTACTGTGGCCCTGGGTTTTGAATTATACTTGTGGTAGCTAGTCAGCTGCTGTACATTTCGACTAGAGCAGGTAAGGGCATATATATATATTATAGATATATTATATATATATATATATATATATATATATATGTATATGTATGTATGTATGTATGTATGTATGGTATATCTACTGGCTGACTAAACCTAGTGCTGCCAGAAAACTGAATGATAACCAATAAACTCTCTCTCTCTCTCTCTCTCTCTTCTCTCTCTCTCTCTCTCTCTCTCTCTCTCTCTCTCTCTCTCTCTCTCTCTCTCTCTCTTTCCTTGCCTGTTAAGATAGTTGCTTCAGTCACAGTACCCCCAGCATATTTACATTATATAATTTTGACCATTCTTAGCTGCCTACCTCCCCACACCACCCCCCTCCCAAGGCCTATTCCGTTTGAACTTGGACTTGAAGGGTATTGGGAGTGTCTCTGTTAATATCAGCGACATCAAAAACTATGAATTAGACACTAATATCTGTTGTTTTGGGCTATTTTTGCATGTCAACCCCTTCCCACCTTCTTCTCGCCACCCCCCATTTCTATCGGGACTGAACTTGGACTTAAAGGACATTGGGAGTGTCTTTATTAATCTCAACGACCTCAAAAACTATGGATTAGATATTAATATCTGTCATTTCTGACATGTTATCTTTAACCCCTTCTCACCCCCCTTCCTATTGGGGCTGAACCTGGACTTAAAGGGCATCGGGAGTGTCTTTATTAATCTCAACGACCTCAAAAACTAGGGATTAGACACTAATGTCTATTGTTTTTTGGTTATTTTTACATGTCAACCGCTTCCCACCCCCTTTTCATCCCCCTTCATACTGGGGGCTGAACCTGACTTACAAGACACCAGGAGTGCCTCTATTCATCCCAGTGACCTCGAACACTATTGATTTGATGTTAAAATCTGTCATTTCTGACATTTTATTTTAACCCCTTCTCACCTCCTTCCTATTGGCACTGAACTTCAACTTCAACGGCATCGGGAGTGTCACTGTTCTCTCAGCAACCTCGAAACTCTATGGATTATTACACTATATCTGTCGATTTCGGCTATTTTTACATTTCATCCCCTTCCCACTCCTTCTTAGCAGCCCCCCTTTCCTCTCGGTTATTTTTACATGCCACCTCCTTCCCAAAGTGATGTGCCATGATGTTTTACCTGCATACTATTCTTTTCCAGACGGTAAGGCATATATAACCAAATTTGGTTGAAATTACTCTATACATTTCAGAGTTATGGTGTAACATGCAAACACACATACATCCATTTCATTATATATACATATATATATATATATATATATATATATATATATATATATATATATATTATATATATATTATCTAGACGTATAGTGTGTATGTATTGGATTTTTGATAGAGGGTCTAAAAGAGAGCTGTGCTGTGGTAAAAATTTCAGACATGCCACTTGGTTTCAAAAATATTTCGTTTTGAGACTGATATATCTGCTCTTTTGTACAAGGGGAAATTTCGAATTTAGTGTTACGAGGAACAAGAATGCTTTTGTTTGCCGGTTTTTTTTTTGGTTTTTTTTTCTTTTTTTTTTTTTGCTTGGAAAATGTTTTTTTTTTTTTTTTTTTTTGATTGATGAAAATAGGAACGGAACTAATGTTATTTTTGTTTCTTATTCGTTGTTCAGATGGATGAAACATCGTAATACGTATATTACGGAATCCTGTCCTTTTTTTTTTTTTTTGACATGAAGAACTATTATCTTTTACAAACTATTATTTTGTCGATGTTGAAAGCTTTGTTCAGACAGCGTATATGTCACGGGGAAGATAAAAGGTATTTTGATCCTAGATCTGTCTAAACATTTACATATCTGTTTTTTGTATTTGTTTTAGGCTGTTTGTAGAAAGTGCTTTTTGAAGTTTGTCGTCGTTGCTTGTACGGAAATAATAAGACAGACTATTTTTATCTGAATGCATGTTACCAGCACAGAAAAGAATTGAAAATAATTTATTGTACATATAAGAAAAAATCGTCTTACTACACCTCGCTCTCGTACGAAAAAAAGATATTTCTATGTTACGAATGGCATGGTATAAAATAATTCAATGTATTTGTTGCCAGTTCAAAATATATGGCTTAACATCAGTTCGTCATAAAAATAAATGGATATTTTTATACCATGCCGTCCGTGTTATTCAACTGATTTGAATATGAAATGAAATAAAAAAGAAAACCTAAAGATGGATGTAGTACAACATTGCCTTTCGTTACATTGTAATACGGAGAAATGATTATGTTTTTACGCACATTCATTAGTGTACAGTATTATTCTGGGTTACATAATATTGAAAGCGTATTGAGAAATAGAGCAGCAGTTATTTATTTATAAGTTCGAGTAGAATATATCGCAAGACTGTTTAGATTTTGTAAATCTGTTGTTGGTATTCATTAGAGGTTTGTTTTATACTTTAAAGTTATATAGTCGCGGGACGTGATAGGAACACCGACGATTTAAATATAAATAAAGAAAAGAAGAAAATCCAAGCATAAACTAACCAGAGTTTACATTTTGTTTCTGTTTAATTTACGGTAATGGAACACTGTATATTTCATTACTGCCAGGGAGCGCTAGAAATGAACAACTGATTTGTTAAATGTTGGAAAAATAATGCATTTTGCAATTTGTACATAACGCTGCCATTCTCCATGTTGCATGTTTTTAAACGAAAACCTGACATTACGAGATTACAGTTTTAATGCGTTTACGAACTTCTAACTCTGCAGATGAAAAGTATGAAGTTACATTTACAATAATAAAATATTTACCCAGTTGAAGAATTTAATTGGCCGTATACAGGAGACTTTCCTATCACTATATTCTTCACTTTACTAAGTTTAAATATTCCGGACATCACCGTTGTCGCAGCCTTATGTTTTAACATTGTATATACATTTATGCATACATATATGAAATTATGAAATGGAATACAGTACAGTGAGTAGCTAAGAGTGATCAAGCAATAGGATGTAATATGCATATACCTTTGGGTGGTTTGCAATTCTTCTAACAGGATGGATGTTGCAATTAAGAAACAGTCCGATGAGCTCGCGCGGAAAAATTCAGGGTTTAAATTTCTTATCAAAATGACGTTTTGTCGGTAATAAGATTCATGTAAAAACTCTATCCGTTCTCCTCAGTCGCAATGCACATTAGTACTATTTATTTATTTTATTGTTGTTGTTTTTCATTGACTATTTTTAGGTCTCGTTATTCAACCTCGGCATTATTTTCAGGAGCTGGTTGTTGTTTTTAGATATTTAGTTTCATTTGTATATCATTGCTATTATTAGTATATTATTTTTTCCTCGTCAGCGCTATGACAAGAATATTTATTTCCCTGCATGTTTGTAACTTTGATTTTCACTGTTTTTTTGTTTCTTTTTTATTTCTTTTTTTTATTTCAACCCATACTTTCATTGCAGTACTTCACGATGCTGTGCAGGTTGAAAATCGGAATTACGAGAATCACGGGTTCTCAATGTCCCGTGAAAATCCTCGGTTTTGCGCTAACTGTACTGTGCCCTTGACGGTGGGCATTTGCTGGTCGAATGTCCCAGCATTGGGAGTTTGAGACTCTACTGTCCTGGGGGCATGGCAGAGAAGGATATTTTATTCCAGCTGAGGACTGTAAATTTGTAATGTAGAGCAGTTGTATATCTTTTTGAAGGTCACCTCAAATTTTAAACCATATACACTGATTATGTATATTTGAACTAACGGATGTGATTAAATTATATATTTTTAGATATTCCTAATATGAAACTCTTCTTAAATTTATTTTTACTTTTAGTTTCCTATATAATTTTAATAGCGTCAATAACCTAGGCGTTGTGTCACCAGTTTTAGTCATAAACCAATTAATCAATCCTTTCTTCACCTGAAGCCCAGTAAGAAATATTACTGTGAAGGCCCCTCATTGATAGTTCTGAGGCGGAATCTCTTTTATTTCATTTTTGGAGGCTAGGAATTCGGGTTATGGGGACGGTATTCTGGTGTCAGAGGATATCCCCCTTCTTATGGTCACCTCGTTAATCACCGTCATTAACTAGTTCACCGGTAACCATTAGCCACGTCGCCACAATTAACCCTGATTGGTTTCTGTTGATTGGCAATAACATCACAAACTACTCCATTCTTCGCCTACTGTCTCGTTCCGCATTTCTGTGGCTTTCGCTGTGGGATTACCTCACTTCTTTTATTTGTTTGCGTAGCTCAGGCTCTACTGGAATTTGTTTGTTTACTGGTTTTTGTTTGTTTGATGGACTCCGAGGTACTCGACTTTTTCTTTTTTGGAATAAGGGTGATTTCTATAGCTGTACGTGATCATTTTTTCTTCCAATTATCCATACATGTCGCTGAACTTAGACTTTTTACCTGATTATTTTGATTATTTGTCTGTCTGTTTATCAGTCAGTTATTGTCTTTATTCTTTACTTCAAATTTTATTTTATCGTTTTCTCCTGGCTAATGCCACATATTCATACCCCATAATTCTCTCTCTCTCTCTCTCTCTCGTCTCTCTCTCTCTCTCTCTCTCTCTCTCTCTCTCTCTCTCTCTCTCAGACAAGCTACAAACAAGGGAAATGCTTTCAGAACACATCATCATCATCATCATCATCATCTTATTCTTCTCTCCACACCCCCTTTTCGCATCTTCTCCTGCGAGCCCTCAAAAACGCACCTGATCATCCTATCCACTTCCTTGTCTCTCTTCTCCTTCCTCCTTCTGATGGTTCTCCATCATTCATCACGATCTCAGGCTTTTGAGCCTCATTCATCGAACCTCATCAAGACGAACGGCAGCTTTCATCAAGGCTGCGGCTAGATGCCACTTAAGGCCCTTCTTCGTCGGGAGAAGGTGGCGGCAGCGCCGTCCGTCAGGAGGTGGGTGAAGTGGGAAATGGAAGAGGCAGAAGATGAAAGGAAGGAGAGTAAGAAATGTGAATGATGAGACAGAACCGAAACGCCTGACGTAAAACGCAGGCACAGCTCGTCATGGCTAAAAGTGGCTTCGTCTTTTTACAGAAGGGGAATGCTTCAGTGTTTTAGATATAACGGTAGGAGTCCATTTTACAAACAGCAGAAAGTTGCACATCGTCAGGAATCAGCGCCTCATTTTCAGGTTATCTGTCCTTGCTCCTCATTTCCCGCCTAGTTCGATGTTATTCTACCCTCTTGCACTTAAAGTCCATGCTCGCTCATCTTGCTGCAGGCAACATTTTCCTTCTTGATAATGCACATCTGTCTTTCTCCTAATTCCTGTCAAAGACGGGAAAGAAAACTACATGGAAAGTGTTGGATGGTAATGGACGATTTACACACTGCAAAGTTTTATGTAGAAGTTGCTGGAAGAAGTAGAGGGTATAGTCTGTTGGATCATTGATCAATGAAGGTTGTGCAGCAACATTTGTGAAACTCAGTAGGGGGATAATGCGTCAGTGGACCTCATGCGGTTCTCTGTAGGCATTACTGAAGGTTCTTTGCAGCGTGCTTCGACCCCTAGCTGCAACCATTTTCGTTCCTTTTACTGTACCTCCTTTCATATTCTCATTCTTCATCTTACTTTCCACTCTCTCCTAACATTTGATTCATAGTGCAACTGCTTTCAGGTTTTCCTCTTGTTACACCTTTCAAACCTTTTACCGCCAATTTCCATTTCAGTGCTGAATGACCTCATAGGTCCCAGTGCTTGGCCTTTGGCCTAAATTCGATATTCAACGCAACATTTGTGAAAATTTTAACTTCTCTTTTTTTGATAGTTAATAACTTCCAACTTCAGGTCATCTGCTTGATTTTTTCCTCTTTCCGTATATTGAGAAAAATAGGTAATAAGTAGCTAGTATTTCAATTAAACTTTATTTGTCTCCTGCAAGGCATTTGATGATTGCAAGTAAAACACAACCGTGAAGATCATAGAAGAATTTTTTTTTCTGACAAGACAGCAATACTCGTTTCAGACAAGCCACATCTGTCTTTCATGTTTTTCGTTCGATGCTGTTATGTAGAGTAGTTATTCTGATGATATGTTTTACTAAGAAATCCATTTTTAATCTTATGTCAAGAGGATCAATTAATGATCGTGAATCAGTTCTCAGGTAACTCGTCTCACATCCTTTGTGATGTTCTGTGTAACTTTGTTATTAAGCAACTAATGATACACACACACATGTTATATATATATATATATAGTATATATATATTATATATATATATATATATATATATATATAAAATATATATATAGAAACAGGGGTCCAATCAGACGACTGTCAGGTACACGAGTTATTATTAAGAAACGTTTCATGTCACCAACACATCATCAGTCTGCAATTGAAATTCACAATTAAAATAAACTTACACATTACAATCAAAATGAAAATATACTCAGAACGTTAAAACAGAGATGAGGAGAAAACTACCTATTCAAGGAAAGAGAAAGATCTGAATGACTGAAAACGGTAAGGTCTGCACAACATAAACCTCACACCAGAGTGAAAGGAGATGACGAGGTGTTGGAGTTTAAACTAGGTGATAGGTGCGTGATAAACAATGACTCAAGGATAGTTAACTGGGTAGTTTTCTTTGTGGTGCCAATGATAGAGAAATATTTCTTTTTAATGGTGATTTTACAACTCTGCATGTGTTCTTATATTAGAGAACTCGGGATTAGAGATTCTGGACCCAGCTCTGTAACTTAATCCCAAATGGTCGTAACACCGGACTTGTAACAGTCTAGGCGAAGAACGAACTTAAATACCAAGACGTCCTGGGCTTTCAAATTTGTATATAATATCAGACTTCATGAAAGCCTGCAATTTGTCTTTGTATAAAAAAAAACAAAAAAAAAAAAACTTTTTGTGAATTCTTGGGAATAAGATTAAATTTCAAAAAGCCAAATTCCTTTTCCATAATATTTTTAACTTTCAAACGTAAACTACCTGAATGAAAAAATGGGATGGGTGCGTACATGGTCTGCTCGGGTGGTACATTAAAAAAAAAAAAAAAAAAAAAAAAAAAAAAATATATATATATATCTATATATATATATATATAGTAGATATATCTATATATATATATATATATCTATATATATATATATTTTATATATAACATATATATATATATATATATATAGATATATATATATATATATATATATTATATATATAATATAGTCTCACTAATTGGGCGGCTACTTGGAAATCTTAGCTTGATAAATAAAACCAGTGCCAAGACCAGGAAGAACATTTTCCTTATTAAAGGAGCTTTCGAGGTTTAAAAACCTCATCTTCAGGCTGAAAAAATGACAAGGATGAGAAATCACTAAAAACTTACATTAAAAACTGAATTGTCTTATTAAAAGCTTCAGTAAGAATATAAATAAAACGAACATCACACTACAAACTAAATATTAAAAATTACGAAAAAACTAAAACAAAACGCAAAACATACAAAACAGAAATAAAAATAACTATATATATATATATATATATATATATATATATATATATATTATATCTATATGATGTGTGTGTGTGTGTGTGTGTGTGTGTGTGTGTGTTTATTTAAGATTTTTTAATCTGTGACGGATGTTTCTGTTTGAATCCGTTCCTCATGAGTAAGTCCTTTCCGACAATTTGACAGTGAACTTGTTTCCTGATTGACTTCTAAGTCCTCCAATGTAATTATCATTGCTCGACTCACCGTGAATCTAATTTCCAGACCTTTGAGGTTGTGGGAATGGGTCTATGATTACTTTCGGCTTTTCTTTGGAGATACTGTTAAGAAATATTAAAATACAATGTAATGATATGTGCAAAATATTGTTAATGCTTTATAAGGTAACTATATCCTCTCTCTCTCTCTTCTCTCTCAATCTCTCTCGGCCTCCTCTACTGCGGGTCTCTCTCAATCTCTCTCTCTCTGTGAGGTAGTGGTGATATATTTTTTGCTTCAACCGAAACCTTCACGCCCAAGAACCTAATCAATACCTCACGTGCCGCTTGATCACCTGGTGGACATCGAAGTGCAGTAGGTCAGCGTCTGTGTATGTGTGCGTGCATGTTTGTTTGTTTGTGTGTATACATATATATGTGTGTGCGTGTGCGTGTGTGTGTGTGTGTGTTTCAGTGAATATATGAATTCAGGGATTTCACGAAATCCCTAGGGATTATGTGAAATGACCGATTCGCATAGGAACATTTGATCCCGAGGGCTAGTACTAATATATATATATATATATATATATATATATATATATATATATATATATATATATATATATATATATATTTATTACAATATAAACATATGATCAAAGATTTTACTGCGTTATATTCAGGGTACGACTGTTTCCCTTAGATTACAGGTTCCAGCTATACAACGTAAAATCTACCGTCTTTGCTGTCTTTATAGGCAACCTTTATTAATTAGATATATGTTTACCTATATTTATATTGAAGGTCTTCGTTATTGCAGTGCTTCCCAGCGGTAGGTAAGAACCATTCAGCAGCTAAACAGTCTCTCTCTCTCTCTCTCTCTCTCTCTCTCTCTCTCTCTCTCTCTCTCTCTCTCTCTCTCTCTCTCTCTCTCTCATATCTTAAAGATTCGAATAAAAAATTTCGTTTATTAACGTGAATGTTATCATAGTGGAACCCTAAAAATATTAAAGTAGAATTATTTAAA
>NC_061099.1:57320261-57325261 GCF_015104395.2 Macrobrachium nipponense | reverse complement strand
ATTTGAGTCAAACTTGTTAATTACAAGTGATATTGCGAGTTTCAGGTTGAAGCGTTATGCTGTCGAAGAAGGGGAATTCTCTCTCTCTTCTCTCGTCTCTCTCTCTCCTCTCTCTCTCTCTCTCTCTCTGGCCCGCTTATCTGAAAATATAATACAACTATGTATATATATTATATATATATATATTATATAGTGTGTGTGTGTGTGTGTGTGTGTGTGTGTGTGTGTATGTGTGTAGTGTAGTGTTACCATATATGTACAAGAGTACTATAGCATTTACTTTATTTCTATTCGTCAATGAAGTTAGTATTCAAGAATATATTAGTAACTCCTCTCTCTCTCTCTCTCTCTCTCTCTCTCTCTCTCTCTCTCTCTCTCAAACTATATGGTTCTAATGGTAGATTTATTCGAAATGAATGAAAACGTCTCAATAACGGGCGGGTGATATGGGTTTGCTGTCTCCGCTAAGAATGGACCAGCAACGGAGTGCCAGCCCGAAGCGACACACGGGATTAGGGTCTTGGACGATTTGACATGACGCCTCTGAGGCCTAAGGAAAAGACGTTATTGAGTTCGGAAAGCTGAGTAATATTAATTTCAGAATAATTTGTTAGTGTATGGTGTTACTTTGCATATATTATTTTCTTTGTCGAGGCCTGGTTTTGCTGCTCTTATGGATTGGACATGTGCTAAAACAGTTGTGGCATGAACAATACATGTATATATTTCTTGCCATATGTACTTCCTTCGCTGTCATTTCCTCCATCGTAAATGATTACTATTTTCTAGCTCATGTCTCTCTCGTTTCGTCGGATACTCCCTCGCTGATATTAATTTGACGGCCATCCATGCGAAGAAAACTGACGTTTCCTGATTTATGTGTGCTCTTGAAGGAAGTGGATAAAAGTGGCTGTATTCCCTTTGAGAACATTAATGAGCATATTAATTTCAGGTGACGAAAGGATGAGCATATGCATAATATGCACTGTGAAGAAATACCTTGAGAGTGTGACCCATAGGTTATATGTTATTAATGGTGTGGTTGATAAGTTGCACTCTCACGCTTGATTTAATGGACAACTATATCGTGCGTTACTCTTGTGACATAGAACACACACTAATTTGAATAATTTTTCAAATTTTATTATTATATACTTTTGTTTCTTAAAATTTTACTGATTTTTTCATCTTTTATTTTAATTTATGTTGACTTATTTTAATTGTTAAATTTAATTTATATAATTAATATATAATTATATATGTTGTGTATATATTAATATATATATATATATATATTATAATATATACATATAATAGTTAAATATATTTATTTATAATATATGTATATATATATATATATATATGTGTTGTATATATATATATATATATATGAATAACTTGATCCCGAAGTATATAAAACATGATGCTATGTCTAAATAAAGTTTTTTGCCACGAAGGAAAAAAAATGAAAAAACGAGTATGCCCTCATAAAAGGTCCGAATAGGACCGAAAGTACTCGGCCAACTCGTTTTTTCATTTTTTCCTTCGTGGCAAAAAAACCTTTATATATATATATATATATATATATATATATATATATATATATATATATACATTTGTGTATGTTTCTATGTATACACACACACAATTATTCGACCAATAAAATAACCACTCGTTTATAAAGTTTTACAAAGACGGCTCTTGCATGATCTGGATCACATCAGTTATCTCACATATCCTTTTCAGATTATCATTTAAATTTCTTGATGACTACAGGGTTTACTTAATGTTCGTTGGTGCTTTCTGTGGCTGCTTTAAAAATTCTAACCCTCATTTTACTTGTTTAAGCTTAGTTCCTGATTTTAAATTTATGTGAAAACGCAAACACTATGAACCATTCCATTGCAGTGGTGTCAATTGCATCCTGGTTAATAGTTCGCCAGTAAATACATTCTCACTGGCAGTCATGCACACCCAAAACGTCAATGAAAATACTGTAATGCTCATACTGTTGTTATAAAACCAGAGAAAGAGTCCGCTTTCAAGAGTGCTAAGTAACTTCATGACTTCTAGCAAAAATGTCACTCAGTTAAATGAGCTTGTTGTGCAATGCCAAATTATTAAGCCTTAGTATTTTCTGTAATTTTAGTAACTTAAATGGTTTCCTCAACTAACGTCTAGATAACGTATTCGTTAATGAGAACACCACTTTAAGGTTAGGGGACAACCTGATAGTTCCTCTACCCCAAGACGGCTATTTAGTTGATATGAATGCAGTGACCAGTGATTCCAAATCAGGCAATGAAGATCACCTTTCTCTGCCTGCAGTGATGATTTTCGCTTTTGAAGGGCCTTTCAAGGCTATGGCAGTGATTGGGACTTAAAGGGAACCATAAACCTTCAACTTTGTGGTGACAAGTCACTCGGCGTAACTTCGCTGCCTTGAAGTACTCGAAATGGCAACGCAAAGTATTGTAGCTTCTGGTTGTTGACATCCAGGTGTGCACTGGCTCTCTGGCTTTGTCGGGGCCAGCGCAGACGGAATTTTCCAGTGCCGTCCTTTGTCGATTGCTGAGAAAGATATATGTGTGAGTCGATTGAATGTGAATTGCTTGTAGTGATGACAGAATCAAGGAATGGCGTCTTCATCACTCGAGGCAAATGAACTACCAAAGAACTATATATTAACTACGAAGGAAAGGAAATTCTTTTCTTAGAAACCGCTTAAGGAGCAGCTGGGTGTGATAAATACTGGGCTCTCTCTCTCTCTCTCTCTTTCTCCTCCTTCTCCTCTTCTTCCTCTCTCTCTCGTGACTTTTTACTTTTCATATTGCTTTTTTCCTTTATGTTGATTGATATAACTAAGCGATTCGTTGTACATGGTTTGATATAGAGAATAAAATGTGAAATAAAGCTCTAATTGCATTGCAATTGTTAAGCATACAAGCGAGTTTCATATAAAAAATATTTAATAAAAAATTTAATTCGAAAAACCAATTAACAATTAGTTGAGACGAGCGCGCACACGCACGCACTCACACACAGACACACTCACACACACACACACATATATGTATATATATTATATATATACATTATATATATATATATATATATATATATACATATATATATATATATATATATATATATATATATATATATATATATATATATATATATCGCGCGCGCGTGTGTATGTAGACAAAGAGGTCAAGAGATGAAGTTCCCAGTCCTGTGATCTGAGGGCATCAGTAGCCAAAATCCCGGTCATGGCCGCGGTCAGTTCACTTAGCTCTGCAAATGAGTAGCTGGCCATTAGTAACCATTCGAGGGAATGGGGGCTCCAGAAAGGCACTGGCCGCCACACTCCATTAATTCGAGGCTCAGGAAGCAATGTTCGCTTTATTGACCTGCCTCCCACGCCCATCCTGCGAGCTTGGGTATACTTGCCCCTCATCTGCGCATCCATGCTGCTCTGTCTGCCCATCTATCTATTTTACTGACGTATGCCTTTCTTGCCCTCAGACCTTTTCTTGTAATGACACCTTGGCATTAAAATGTTTGACGTAAATTCCAGCCAACTAATTTTAATTACCAAAAATTCGGTGTCTATTATGTAAGGGACAGTTAAAGATAGACGGATTTCTTTGCTAATGATGACTCTCTCTCTCTCTCTCTCTCTCTCTCTCTCTCTCTCTCAACACACACACATATATAAAAAAAATGTTTCTGTTGGCTTTGTTTCCTATTGAAGTAGGTTATAAAGAAAAGTTTGTTTTTTTTACGTCGAATAACAGCTAAAAAGGAGATCTATTATAATTTTAAATGATCCGAGCAAATGTTTCGTATTTGCTCTCCATGCATGGTTGGGTATTTTTTTTAGCTTTGGATAAAACAATTAAAAATAGAACGAATGGGAATAGCAGAAGAATAACTAACACAAGCCTGGAAAAAAATCATTGATTAGAAATACAAGAGTGATGAAATGAGGAGAGAAACGATACAGAAATAAAATGTTGCCGGAAAAAAGATTAAAAAACGGAAAAACAAAGGGAAAATATGCGGGACAGGTAAATAACCACTCTCTCAATACCCCCTTTGAATGGCATAATCTTTTTATGAACTTTTTCAAAATATACGATTGGAGGCCATTTTTCCGCGGCATTTTTGAAAAGAACCAATTAGCTAGTGGATTTTTGGACTTCAGCTTTTTATTCACGGAAACGTTTTCTCTGTTTATTTAAAAGATAGTTTATAGATTTTTCTGAGATCAAACTAGATATTTTTACGTCTTTTTTGGAAAATGTTAGATATTGGCCTTTACCTTTATACACTATTTGATTGTATAATTTTCTTTGATGCTGGAAAATATTCATATATTTATCACGGAAACCACAATATTTGTTACATCTTTCTGAGGTAGTTCGCTGTCTGTGGAGCCTTTTAAAATACTGATCTATATAAGAGCAGAATTTTGCAGTTTTAACTCCAGAACATGACTGATGCCTTATGGGTTAATGAGGGGAACCTCTTAACCAATCATAGGTTTGATTTATATAGATTTTTGACATTATGCCAGGCACTGGGACAACCTCGATAGGCCATGAGTTCAGAGCGTTCAAGCTGAATTATTGCTGCCTTCAACTCGATAGTCATGTTCTTGATAAACTGAGCTGTTAATGGTTATGGAACCGACCTCCTCTTCCACGGCTTCTGCGTTCATGATGATTGTACTGAGCCTAGACCCATCATGTTCGATGGTCCATATTGGGTACAGTGTCTTGGAAATACGGTTTAGTTTTCTATAAGAGAAAACTACTTATGTGTCTTTGTTTGTCCATTCCCTCTTTTTTCAGTCCGAACTCAAGTCTTCAAAACTACTGAGGCTAGAGGTTTGCAAATTGGTATGTTGATTATCCACCCTCTAATCATGAACATACCAAATTGCAGCCCTTTAGCTTCAGTAGTTTTTATTTTATTCAAAGTTAAAGTTAGCC
>NC_061099.1:57315978-57319761 GCF_015104395.2 Macrobrachium nipponense | reverse complement strand
TGATCCCGAGAGTCAAATAAAAAAAGAAATTATATACATCCTGCGGTAAAATCTGACCGATTCCAAATATTTCATTTTTTTCATCCTGTGGGTACACTTGATCACCACCATCTCTATATTTTAAGGACACAGCTCCAACCGATAAAATTGAATATCTCTGCAGTCTTGATTAATTCACAACCTGAGCTGCCGGCAAAGCCCTTTATTTGGGGAAAATAAAGAATATATATTATTTTCCACGATGAAGAAAACAGACCGCTCACATGTATCCGCATTCGGTTGAGCGAGGAAGCAGAAAAAGTGTCGATATTTTTTTGGGAACGTTACTATGTATCTCTCCTACGCTCTCTCTCTCGCTCTCTCTCTCTCTCTCTCCCTCTGTTTCACACACACACGCACGTACACAGACGCGAGCGCGCGCACACATACACATACACAAACGCTCACATAAACATAATACATGCATTATATATATATATATATATATATATATATATAAGATATATATATATATATATATATATATATATATTTAACGAGTGTAATAGTTCAATAGATTACGGGAAAAGAATGCAAATGACAAATCATAAGGGATCTGGGCTGGATCACTAAGTACAATTTAGGTTTGGGTAGATAAGATCTTAGGCCAGATTTAGGACTGAGGCGGCACTGGAGGATAAAGATTATTTGATATGGTAAAAAGTAAATTATTTCATATTGTAGTGAATGTTCATTTACATTACGCTACGTATAACGCGATACGGAACAACATGGTAGATTTTGATGTTTAAACAAAAAATACGTACCAGCCCTTCTCATTGTAACTTTGTCTAGAGTTTGCTGAATAGGATTGACTTTGTCGAGTTTGCTGAGTAAGAATATCACAACGATAAGTAATAATAATATAAGTAATATCGTGCGATGTGTCTCATCAACACCACATCTACCAATACTGGGATCTTCTTCTTCTTCCCAGCTGGTTCCCATTTTTATATGGGATCGCCATTTCGGATGAGCCGTTTCCATCTATTTCTGTCCTGCGGACTGGGATACTTCAGTTCTATCCATTTACTCAGTATCGACTACGACTATTTACCTATGAATATATTTATTTGATGATTAAGATTACCTATGAATATATTTATTTGATGATTAAGATTACCATCCCAACGGCTTATTCTTGTTGTTCAATTAAGCTGATCTTGTTCAACCATGGGCTCTTGCTTATACAGCTGCCAAAGGATAAACTACATCATCTGACAGTTCTTTCGAGTGTGATGTGATCGAGACACAGGGATCGTCAGAGGACGGCTGCGACTCGCTGTCGAAGAGTTTTCAAGGATGCTGTTTATGTCACTCTTCATGATGATGAGGAGAACAAGACCGAGGACTGTTCCTGGTGGGTACCTATCTCTATCTCAGCACGACTGGGGGCTGGTTTTGACAGCGCATCATTAGTAACTGATGCTTGAAGTGTTATATTTTGAAAGGATTTTGTGTATCCAAGCCCCTAGGGTCTACCTAGTATCTTTTTCTTTTTAAATTACTGCATGATAAGAATGAATTACCTTTTTCTAAAGCTCTCTAGCAGATGACTCGATCTGATTAATAATAAAAAAATAAAGTAGATCTCCCAGTGACACAGATATGTCGTTTATGTGGCAGAAGGTCGTTACATGTAAAGAGATTTTTTTCTGTAGGAGCCGTTATGATTCCGACAGATAACAATCATCTTTGGACTTCAGTTTTGGGCAAGAAAGGCATGTTTGACGATTTTTGTAAAGTTACGGTGGTTTTTAAGGATTATTATAAAAATAGTTTAACCAGACCACTGAGCTGACTTTCAGCTCTCATAGGGCTCGCCCGAAGGATTAGATAAAATGCCAGGTCTAGGCCAAAGGCCAAGAACTGGGACCAAATAGGTCTTTCAGTATAATAAACAACAAATTCAAATTAAATAAAAGACTGCTGCTAGGCTGAGGTTTTCATACTAGAACATACACAGGCAAAATACAATTTTATTCATGTTTCCATACATACATACTGAAAAGGTGTATTGAATTTAACAATGAGTTCAAAAGCTTTCTAAAATTATATTTAAAATTCATTAATTGCCCTGAGGTTTTTGTATTTTTATTATATACTTATTTTTTATATTTTATTAATTAAATCATTCCTCAGAAACTTCAAAACCCCTGAAAATGAGAAAATTTCTGACAAAATTAAAGGATTTTCCCCCTAAGAGCTATTGTCGATTTAAAATCTAACACCGCTGGCGAGTGGTCAGGTCCATTGGGGACTTATTTGCGGTTGGATAATAAATCTCACAACAAAGAGCCGGGTATGAATATATCAATAAGTAATACAACAACAGATATTCACATGTAGTATAGAGAAGGGTGTGAGGGGAGAGCCATTGAGTTTCAGAGGAATTGTGTCTTTTTTTTTTCTTTCTGAAGTTGAGCGTGCATGACAAGAAGTAAAAGAGCTGCTCCAGGGAAATGTTTTATGTCGAATAATAATCGATATAAAGCATATCATTTTATGACAGGCACTGACCCTCAGCACACTAACGACAGATGAAGAGCAGTCACTGTCTAAGAGACTAATGATATTTTGGGGCATCAGACTATTATTATGCTCAATTTTCTTAACTAACAGAGGCAGGAAACTAAATGTCAGAGCACAGATAGAAAAAGTAAATTTGGGCGAAGTACAGATGATGTGAGTAAATGCAGCGATGTCAAAAGGATAAATACTATTGTAAATATACATTAATTCTGTCTAATACCCCATCGATTTTGAAGCTCAAAAACGGTTTCCTTATCGAGTTCTCTCCCATTTTCAAAGATACGTGTTTCCCTTTTTAGGATGTAAACTAATGTATGCTAAGAAATACATCAGGATACGGATTCAAATGAAGAAAAAGTCAAGTATATCTTAGTTTTACCAGACCACTGAGCTGATTAACAGCTCTCCTAGGGCTGGCCCGAAGGATTAGATATTTTTACGTGACTAGGAACCGATTGGTTACCTAGCAACGGGACCTACAGCTTATTGTGGGATCCGACCTCACTGTATCGAGAAATGAATTTCCATCACCAGAAATAAACTCCTCTGATTCCGCGTTAGCCGAGCCGGGATTCGAACTTCGGACCACCGGATTGGCAGCCGAGCCCTAAAACCACTCGTCCAGCGAGGAACCTTCAAATGAAGAATAAAACATCTTTTGAATAGATGTTTTCATTTTAAACCGAAACCGAAGATGGAAATGAGGGGTGGCTGTTTGCATCAAAAACTTCTGCGGATCATGAAATAAAAAATACAAAGTAACCGAAGTAACATCGCTTACTACTAGAAAGGCCTTTTCCGGCAACATGTTTCTATTATCATAGCGGATATTTTGAACCTGTAGAATAGTATGGCAAGTTCTCGATCTACCTCCCTTTTTTGGGGGGGGCGAGGGTAATGGTTGCTTTCTATAAACCCAATGAGCAAAATGTACCCAATGTATTAAACGTGCCCACTTTACTTAATATACCCAATGTCCCCAGTGGGCAAAACGTCTCCACTGTATAAAATATACTCACAAATAGAATGAAACTCACCAGTGGTAGAATTACAAAGAGATGCTGACGTATGGTAGAGCAAGATGTGAATGAGGGGTTGATGAGAAAAGGACTCCAGAGGAATGAGTAGGAGGAATAACTGTTTCTTCGTATATAAAGGTAATAGTGATAGAGGAGGGGAGACTAAGAATTAGAGAGAGGATAATGCTATAAG
>NC_061099.1:57268478-57310978 GCF_015104395.2 Macrobrachium nipponense | reverse complement strand
AGATATAGGTTAAGTGAATTGTCTTGTTGTACAGACCAATTTCTTTAGGCATTAGATTAGTGGTGTACCAGGTCTCTTAAATACGTTCAAATGTAGTTTTGTCATTATAATAACGCTATATCCATTACAATTTAAGAAGGGCTAAAATAGTATACTTTTAAAGCATCACGCACCATTCCGTTAATTTTCTGTGTTCCATTGGCTCATTACATTCGTATACATTTATCTTCTTGCAAGTGAACTTTAGCTTTTACTTGTGCTCATCTGAATATCGCTCCACTGCTCTTCACTTCTCTCCAATCTACTTCGCAAATATTGATTTTCAAGCAGACTCAGGGTTGAATTTCACCACAGAGGTCTTGGTATTAATTTTGTTAATACTAGATGTCTTAATGTTCCTAAGTCTAAAAGAGAAAAAAGAAAATCACTAAGTACCCCACTATATTTAGATCGGTTGCAGAGCGAAGGACACGCGGACGCAGAAACTGATAATGAATAAAAAAAAAGACGTCAGTAAAATTCCTTCAGCTTTATTAGTAATCATAAAACTTATATGTTTTGTTTTCTATCAAACCCAACAATTATCTACTAAAATCGCATACGAAGAAAAACTACGTGTATATGCCTTCTTTTATGAGGGAAATGTATAACAAATAAAATATGATGCTGAGACACAAAAGAGACAGAAAAATAGCACGCGAATAAGACAAGAAGAAAGGGCACTTGAAAAGGGACAGATAAACAAACATTCCAAGCGTCCAACAAGAGAGAAGCACAAGAGAGGAATATGCGCTACACGCCGTAGGAACATCATGAGCCCATCATTCAGCTACCTGAGAGAGCCGTTAAATGGAGCACCTGAACATAAGTCTGATAAGGAGCGCACACCTTAGGATAAGGTGCCAAGAGGGGAGACGAGTGAGAGAGAGAAAGAGAGAGGATAGAGGGAGAGAGAGTTATAGGAAAAGGGAGGAGGGGAGGCGATCAGAACGAAGGCAGAACTATTGGGGGGAGAGATAAGGGACGGAGGGAGACGGATAAACGATGGAAAGAACGCGATAAGAACCTTCAGAAGTTAAAGAGGAGCTTTGCATAGAGATTAATGCCAAGGGAAGGGGAGGAAATGGTCTACGAATACGGTATATTATTATATTAATATATAGATATATATATATCTATATATATATTATATATATATATATATATATAAAATATGTATAAATTATTTGAACTACAAATGTCCTTTAATATCTAATTCGCTCTACCTCGGAATTAATATATTTTCATGTATATAAACCGAAGGGGGATTTTTTAGTTGATAATAATTTCGTCCTCACGAGAAGAAGAAATTATTATAAAACTCAAAAAATTCCTTTTCGGTTTACATATGTGAAAATATATTGATTCCGAGGTAGACCGAATTAGATACTAAAGGACATTTGTAGTTCGAATAATTTATATGAATCACGGTGATGTGATAATTATTCTATATATATATAATATATAATATAATATATATATATATATATATATATATATATATATATATGCATGTGCAAATATACTAAAGCAAAAATGAACATGCATGATGCTTACAGAAAAATTCGATATATACAATCCGTAAAAAATACAAAACAAAAGAAGGCAGTGAGAAGTCTTACAAAGTATGAAAATAATGGAAAAGATATACATGTGTAAATATAAAACAAATTTCTTAACGTGCTTTCCATTTCTAGCTCATTATGGAAAACCACTTATATTCCCATTCTAGGTTAGACTGTAATGTAATCCGTGTTCAACACATACTTTGTAAAATAGTTTCTCTACGGTGTTGCCACCCGTACAGTCTGTACAACCACCCTACACTGATACTTCCTCAGCCGCGTCATGTGCCTACAATGAAGTCTCATCAGCAAAGCGTCAGCCCATTTTCATGTAGCAGACCATTCATCTCTACATTTACAGGACTAACGCTCTGTCAGCACAGCAATTACCACCCTATGGGTATTGGGATGACAGTTTCAAAGTACAAGGAGCGGTAATTTTATTTTCTCTCTCTCTCTCTCTCTCTCTCTCTCTCTTTTAATTACTATTTTCTCCTAACAATGCTGTAACAATACCTTATATCAACACAAGTCTTTCCTACACGCCGATCTTAATAGTTCTTAGTACTTGCCTCACATTTCGGTTTCGAGCGCTTTAATCTCTCGAACTAAAATCCCTTGGCTGAATGTTAGGGTATTCAATAGCCTTATTCTTCCAATACTGCTTCAAATTTAATTCTAGTATTGAAGAAAGCAAAAGTAAGAAAATAATACTTAAATTAATGGCTTTCTTCGCAGATAAAAATATCATCTGCGGCTTAAATTTTCACGGGGCAGCTTCCTGATTTGGCAGTAAACCCAGAATTAATAGAAGACCATTAATTAATCAAGTGGCAGAAAAATCGTATCGATCTCCATTTATTAGCTATCACGGTCACCAAGACGACGAATCCGAGTAGATTAAACGACAAATGAGAGTGGCCGCCTAGACAATAAACCGAGCTGGGGAGGAGGACAGAGTGGTCACCCCGAAATGGGACTAGGCCTTGATGAGGAAGATTGAGCGAGCATGAGGGCTCATTGCAGATGACACAGCAATAAAAAATGTACTAAAGTAATTCAGGAAAAGCACCAACTGCGCTCATATATAAACTTGATTTTTTTCTGTAGTTTGTCTTCAAATAGGTTGCATTGACAACCTTAAGGAATCACACATAAAGTTCACCAAATACAATTCAAAACACTAAATGAATAAACAACTTAAAATTTACATTTTGGCTCCAAGTTTCCATCTTTTCTGATGCGGCTACTAATACTCTCTCTCTCTCTCTCTCTCTCTCTCTCTCTCTCTCTCTCTCTCTCTAACATTCCTATGTCTCCATATCGCTTTCTTTCGCATCCCTTTCACATCATTGGTTCCTATTTGTCGCAGTTTTATGCTCGCTAACCTCCCCTCATTCAAAACTCGAGTGGTGGTTACCATACGGGACAATATTCCCTTTCCCCCTCAAATTTATCGCTTTTTCCCTCAATTTTATTGCTTTCTTTTTCCTCCTTTCTGTCCCAAGGATTTCCAAAACCCAGAGACTGACAGAATCAGAAAAAGCCCCAATGTTCACCATTCGTTTCTTCTTGTTATTTCCCCAGCTCCAGCAACAACCCCCCCTCCCGCCCCCCCTTCTGTGTGTGTGTGTGTACCACAATAAGACAGAATCAAAGTTATTTTCCCCAGTGAGTCAGCCAGGAGTCATAAGTCAACCCCAACCCTAATTTTATTGGTAATAACAAACCTGATGCTACAACTATTTCTGGAGTCACTCACCCATCTCCCTCATAGTTTCCCTCCTACATCTTGGTCCTTAATTTCCCCTCTTAGTGGCCCCTTCATTGCAGCTGACCGCACATTATCAATAATTGAAGGGGCATTCTGCCAGCCTAGCAGTGGTTTGGCCGAGGAAAAAATCTGATACCAAAGGAGTTGACTATCCATTATTGCATTTGTTTCAATAGAAAATAGAAATTCGACATAAAAAAGAAATATGTCGCATGACTAACAAAAAGAACTTTAAAACGATTTCATATATGCTATGAAAGAAAAATTCATCATAGCAAAAAAATGCAGAGGATCTACGAACACATTATGATTATAGAAGATTGACACCAAATTGCGACATCAAATGTTTTGTAAAAGATTTAATTTTACGAGTTTCAGACTTCACCGAGAGCTAAAATTAGGATATAGCTTCAAACCTGTACAGGTTTGCAATTGAAATAGGCCCGTTTCTTAGCCAAAGTCACTTAAGGAACTTAATTTGTTTCTTCCATGTTGCAATCAAGCACTGTTTCGTGTTCTAAACATGCGTTTGAGGCATCAGTCAACTGGATTACTACGTCATCAAAGCAATAACGAATACCAGAAATTCTAATTTCATTATCATTGTTTCCACTGATTATCAATTATTTCCATTGTGATTATCATTATTTACTAAAGGCACATGGCAATAGTCTAGAAAATGTCCAAACGTCCAATACTCATGCGCAACAAATGAACGGCGTGTTCCAGCTTGCTTCACCATACGCTTCACTTTACGTAACTACTGGCAAATTTAGAGGGGAGGAAGCGGCTTACGTTTAACTGTTTTTATCTTAAAGAACATTTCAGACTCCTGAAGATATTCCCAATTCATTCCTTCTCCGTCCCGAAAGACCTTTCAGGCTTCACTGTCATGCTCTTCCTATGAATATGCATTTATGACGTCAACGCAAAGAAAAAAATGTGCAGCAGACGAAGAACAATAGTTGAAATCTCTCTCTCTCTCTCTCTCTCTCTCTCTCTCTCTCTCTCTCTCTCTCTCTCTCTCTCTCGCTAACCTTAGATATCCAAAACCTAATCTATCATACAGAAATGCATTGTACTTGTTCGATTAATGACCATGCAAGTTCGACGATATCATTTTGAACGTATTAGGAAATTCACCGTCTGTCTCTTTTCCTTACACCCAAGATTCACGTCAGTTTTTTTTCATCTTTACAGTTCTCTTGACTACCTTCCCCCTCACTCTTTCTCAGACATAATTACTATCGGAACTGAATGCTCCTTGTCCCCAGAGAAGCTCGACGTCGTTGGACTGGGAATAGCAGTTGCCTGAGAGGGCGGGGATGGGGTCAGAGGGGGAGAGGGAAACGGTTAAGTTTCCCTTATTGGGTTGTCTTCCCCTTGGCAAGCTCCAGTTCCCTCCTCTTGGCCTACCGCCGTCCTCTCTCATGTAAATGTATGTAAATTGACAGCATTCATTGGGAAACAGGCTTGGCCCATGGAGGGGAAAGCACGATCGCGAGAGGATGTTGGAGGAGAGGACAGGGAATGCAGGAGAGAGAGAGAGAGAGAGAGAGAGAGAGAGAATTATATTAACAAATTTCACACATACGCTTTTATACTTTCAAATACTAAGTTCACTTAACCGTCGGATAACATATTCACTATACCTTATCATAATTCAGTTTAGTTACACGTGTATTTTCTTTAAGGAATGGGGAATTCAATAGTAATATTAATTGTGGTTTAACATGAATACCCACACACAAATATATATATATATATATATATATATATATAGATATATATATATATATAGAATATGTGTGTGTGTTTTTGCGTGTGGGGGGGAGGGTGTTTGTTTGCGAGGATAGAGGGGAGTGCGCTTGTGCGTACGTCTGTATGGCAATTTATTTCTTGGTTTCATTATGCTGCAGAATCCCTTCCTTCGTACGTTACTGTCAACAGTAAACCAACCTCAAAGGCTTGAGGTAAAAATGCTTGGTAACTGAATAACCTACTCGGACAGTTACGTTCCAAATTATTCTAGCTGGTCTTTTTCAGTAAAATATGTGGTAAAAGGTCTTTTTTTATAATTACAATTTGCGAGAAAGTAACTCATTTTGACCTGGGTTTCTGACAAGTTGATGGGTCAAGTAGATATTTTGGATCCCAGGTAAGGACACCCATAAATGCCTCCATGTTAAAGGCAGAACATAATCTGCTTTGTGGCCTTTGCAGATTAACTAAGCCAGCCTTTGCAACGAGAGATGAAGAAACTTCAGCTGGATGTGGATGACTTCCGTCCTCCCTTACGCCTCGTCACCCTCTGAACGCCGTGACTGTATTTAAGAAACAGGTTACTAACGCCACATGTGACGAACAGTTGCCTGATTTCATTTACTGCTTCGGTTAACAGAGGCTCAGGGGATGTTGTCAGTGAAAAGGCACAAATTGAAACTTCCTTGTACGCCGTTTAACTCAGGATTCTCGCAGGTGGGGCGAGCCTGATGTCACTCAGGAAAGAGAGAGAGAGAGAGAGAGAGAGAGAGAGGTGTGGGGGGAGCGGTGGCATGAAATGCACTTTGAATTTGCATCATCAAGCACGCGCACACAACAGCTGCAGTGACCTTTTACGATCTCACTTCGAATCCAAGGCTTGCATACTTGGAGCGAAAACGAACAAGTTTGTAGTTCATTGTGGTTATCATTATCACACATTTCTGGTGATTGTGGCTAGCTGAATCCACTCATTACCTTTTTTCACTATACGCCTTTTCCCCTTTGAAAGGGGTTGGCGCCAGAGGTCTATAGGGCTTCCCGGCTCTCAGCGAGTCTTTACAGGTGAGGGTGCTAGACCGTGGCCACCGAGAGAATCTCTCGGTGGCCACGGCTAGACCCACGCCGGGTTCTTGACTTTCAGGAAAACCCTTACGAAAACAAGGACGGTGCGATACCACTGAGCCACACCAGCCACTTATTTCATACACAATACACAAACACGTGTATATATATATATATATATATATATATATATATATATATATATATATATGCTATATATATGCGTGTGTGTGTGTGTAAGGAATAACGACGAGAGAGAAAGAATGTGGACGATGATAATGATGATGGTGAGGAGAAGAAACGTAATGCGGGGAAGAAAGGAGGGGAATAGGAGGGGAATAGCAAAAGGAGGAAAATTCCGAATGGCAATTAAAGGAAGTGAGAAAAGAAGTGAAACTGGATAGGAAAAGGAAAGGGGAACAGGGAGAAAAAGCACGAGAATAATTTAATTGTGAGTGAGAATAAGGAATAGGGTAAAACACCAAAACAGGAGGAACATGAAAATGGCTGGTTAAAGAAACTTTAGAAAACCAAAGGAGGAAAAGAAGGAAAAGGGAAAATAAAAGGTGACATAAAAGAGGGGACGGATCAAGATGCAGAGGCAAACGAAAGGAAAAAAAAAGGAAATGAAATTAAAGTAAACGACAGCAGAAGGAGACAACAAAGATAATATTCGAAATAAAAAGCCACAAAATGCAAAAATACATCGAAATAACGGTGACAGAGGGCGAGGGGTTTCGATGTAAGAAACATGAAACCCAAGAAAAATGTGTATATACATACATATACATACATACATACATACATACATATATATATATATATATATATATATATATATATATATATATATACACACACACACACACACACATATATATAGATGTATATATATATAATATATATATATATATATATATATATATATATGTATGTGTGCGTGTGTGTATGCATGCATGTATAGATTAAATACATGAGTTATGACGGACACATGTAAGCAAAATGAAGAAATCAAACCAATCCGAAAATAAAATTTGAAGAACCAAAAAATGCTAAAAATAAAGTGGGAGAATGAATGGAAATAATGAATTAAATTACTTGATACAAAAAGAGAGGACGCAATAAATGAAATCAAAAGAGGGGAGTGGATGGGGAAACGATACAAAGAGGGGCTGATAATTAATTGAAAATAAGAGAAATGGCATGAAAGCGAAGGGTGTGTGAGGGGGACAGCTTCGGTAAAAGACGGGAAGGAAGCATTAATTAGGGGGGAAGAGTAAAGTAGGACACAAGAATACCAAAGGACAATTAGATAAAACGAAGCTGGACGAATGATGGAAAAGAATTAATGTGATTACAAATGAATGTCTTCAGCAGACAAGATATCAAGAGTGAACATCTTATTACTTAATGGTGAGATGTCATTTACCTCAACAATAAGAAAAATAGCGACAGATACAGGAAAAAAAAGAGTTTGGGGAACAACACTATGAATGAATACAACAGTATTAACCACATAGACACTAGTATTTCGACATCTGTGGTAGCAACAGCCACGCAAATATTAGTGGCAGAACCTGTATTAGCGTAAGTAAAAGCCAAAAGACGATTTCAGATCAATGACGTTTTGACAAAACAATGGCAAATCTAGCATACCATACCATACAATATTTCGGTGAACGATTATACCTTAACAACAACACATTTACTCTTTTTGCAAATCATGAAATACTTTGGTTCGTGATGAACATGAAAAAATGATATCCATTTTTTATAATGACAATTGCTCAGTGAACTGAACTCCTAAATATAGCTGACAATGACAGTCAGTGTTCTGAAGCATTCTCTCTGAAGCATTCTCAAACATCAAAGCTGCCAATAGTTCGAATAGCGTAAATAATATCCAGTCGCTTTGTGTTTATGAGAGAGAGAGAGAGAGAGAGAGAGAGAGAGAGAGAGAGAGAGAGCATGAAGGGGAGGGCGAGCAGGGAATGTCAAGTATGTCTTATGAGGGGAAAGAATGGGGCAGACCCACGTGCCGAGTTTTATGTCCACTTAAAACTATAATTCTTGTTCGTTCGTCTTGCCTTATATTTTCGAATTTTGGGAATCCCTTGAAAGGATTGTTTAGTGCGTCAACAAAAAGCTATTTTGAATGTAATGAAAAGGTAATTTTCAGTACATATGAATGAATGACATTTCTGAGGCAGAACAAAGCAAAGTTATTGAAAAGTAGACTCCTAGTTAATCCTTCTTGACTTACTGAAATCTAATTTTGGGACGCTAGGTGAATTTTGGAAAACTCATGAACGAAAAGTACTTCACAGATTTTTCCTAATTTCAGGAAAGAATAAAAATACGATTTATACAATCAAATTAAAATAACACAATATATAAATTATTAATGGAAGTAAATTGTGCATCTTGAAACAAGTCCTATAATTTAGACGTAAGTAAATGTTATATCTTTAAAGTAATTGCCAAACGTGACAGACAACAGAATGTTTGAGACAAAGAATGCTTGTTAATTATATACGTAAAGTGTAAAAAAAATAAATGAATAATGATGCTACTGAAGTAGAGTATAGGAGTGGCAATCTCATCCCACAATATTAGGTGAAACCACTCCACCACCCCATTAAGGGTAAAGCCCGTTTAGAGAAAAATAATTAAAATGGTCATATTATGACAGAGGAAATTAGCCCAAAAAACACATGAAAACCCAGTAATATGGAATACATTTATAAATTATCATTAGGAAACCTTTCATGAGAAAATGCATAGACCTGCTCTAGGTAAAGCAAATGGAAAAATGAAAGCAAGTCGCATCACAAGCATTACAAAGGGAGTAAAAGCAGAAAGCAAAACCTTCATGAGGAGCATCATTGGGAAAATAGTAAAACGGCAGGTTTTTGTCAGAATAAAAGATTTTCCTGAATTCGCCACGGCAACTTTTGAGAGAGAGAGATAGATAGAGAGAATTTTAGCTTAGGGACAAGAGGGAAAGTTAAACAAACTAGAGCATAGATGAAGTAAACAAGAAAAGGACACGATGAAAGGGCACTGGAAAACGCCCGCTTGAAGCACTGAGGGGAAAAAGGAGAATAAAATAAAGAGAAAAGGTTCATACAAGAGGGTTTAACCTTCCCTCTCGATTTTCATATTGCACTGTACCTTTATACGAGGAGAAATGTAGCCTACGTATATTATATATATATATACTCAATCTATATATATATATATATATATATATATATTATATATATATATATATATATATACACACACACACACACAGGGGGGGGGCAAATCAAATGCCCGAGTTTTGATAGGCTATTAGGAAAAGTGAAACAATACTTACAGAATTATTTGTTGTTTTATTCGAATCACTATACAATGCCGTTTGTGTGATCAGTTTTTGAAGATGGCATCAGGAAGATGGTGGCCATCTGTAGCGATGTACTGTTGAAGGCGATGTCTGAAATTTTCGGCCGCTCTTCGGTACATCTCAAAGGGTATTGCAGCGGTTTCCTCCCGAATTCGAATCTTCAATTCTTCCAAATTGTGTGGTCGAATGTTCGAGTCACTTGGGTAGCAAACCACTTATAATTTCCCTTCAGTGAAAATTCCTGAAGTATCACGAATTGGATATTTAAAAGACATTTGTAGGTTAATGTTTGTATATGAATGACGGTGACGTGATAAAAATTCGCATATATACATATATATATATTATATATATATATATATATATATATATATATATATATATATATATGTGTGTGTGTGTGTGTGTGTGTGTGTGTGTGTGTGTGTGTGTGTGTGTGTAAATCTCTAACGAGGTCAAATGACATTCGTTTAAACAAATAAAAAAAAAAAAAAAAACACGTAACTGGTAACGTGGCCTACCTTTTATGTTGAATGCCATCTCTGAAGTTAGCTGAAAATCGAAGTTTCAAACTATGCTAATATAAACTGTCGCTGTTACAAAAATATACTTTTTATTTCCCAAAATTAGTTATTATGAAAATGGAATAAAATGAGTTAAGCATGACCCAAAAAACAAACGTTAAACTATCATATTCCTCTCAAAATCATATTTAAGTAAGTACCCCCTTTTCCTCTTTCTGTCCTAACATTTATAGTTTCTCAAAGTAAAAAAATCGTCTAGAGAAAACCCATTTTTCTGTATGGTGACTTCGAATCCATCTGAAATAAAGAGACCATAATTATCACACCATAAATCATTAAAGTTCGTCAATAAAAAATGTGTGCAGCACCTCACTTCCCTTTCTCTAGAACTGAAGTAATTGTCGCTTCAAATATTAACTTTTCCAAAGTTTTTCACTTTACCTTTTTCGATGGACCTCCAACGCCCCTCCTACACCGAAAACACTTGTTGTCTACTTTGACAGTTGGCCGTCCAATTCCTCTGCCAATTCACATACCAGAGATTATATGTAATTTTCTGTGACAAGTGTAACGAACTCACACTCACCAATCGACGCACAGACACATGCACGCTACATACATGAGACTCGTAATTGTTACTCATGTTCTTTTGGAATGCATCACTGACCTCCTGTTTGTTTTTCATCTCAGCATCTTCGAGGAATCCAGCATTTTGCATCTTGTCTCTAAGCGGCAAGAGCTAAGGTTATCATATATATATAAATATATATATATATATATATATATATATATATATATATATAATATATATATTATATATAATATTATGTATGTATGTAAACAGACATTAGTTTATTCGTACCTTTACGCACAGTATAAAATATTATATATTCTTGTATTTCTGTATTTGTATTTCTATATTCACTTTTTATTCTTTATTCCTGTATGCATTTTTGTAACTGTATTTAAAACCAACATGTAACATATTAAAATTTTAAACTTACATTTAAGGAAACTCTGGCATATAATATATCATTATATTTTGAATATTTATTTAACCACATGCTTAAACTTTCACTTTTATTGTCATACATGTTCTTATGTTCTTTGCATACGAAACAACACCCTAAATGGTTAAGCTGTTAATCCCCGGACCAACCAGTAACCATACCTCAAGGTCAAACTTCCCACAACATGAAATAAATAGACCAAAGACAACATTGTAAGTCAGTAGTCGCTTGATAATGCTGTAAGGCGAAACAGCTTTCGCGAAAAAATTCAGTAAATGGAAGATGGAAGTCTGCGTATTTTTCACCAGAAATTGACAAATGAGAATCGGAACAAACTTTGTCTGTAAGAAGGTAACTGCAAGAAACTTATCGTGCCACTATAGCATTGTTTTAAACGAAAATTATATAAAATATATATATATATATATATATATATATATGTATCTAAATAATATATATATATATATATATATATATATCTATATGTATATATATATATATATATATAATATATATATATATATAATATATAGATATATATATACTATATATATATATATTATATATATATATATATATATATATTATATATATATAGGAACGTGATAAATCCATAAATAAAGATATATGCCACGAAGGAAAATGAACAACGGAGTATCCGCGAGACCTTTCGACATTCAAAGGTCCTTTACTAAGCATATAAACTGAGTTCATCTGCTTAGTAAAGGACGTTTGAACGTCGAAAGGTCTTGCGGATACTCCGTTGTTTATTTTCCTTCGTGGCATATATATATATATATATATATATATATATATATATACATATATACATATATATATATATATATATATATAATATATACATATATATATATATATATATATATATATATATACATATATATATATATATATACTGTGCACACTGCAAAAAACTATTCTCCCCTCAAAAATCGTAGGATTCCATCACCTGAAGAGAGGAGGAAAAAGCCATTTCAGACATGAAAACAAAATAAAAACAAAATCCAGCAAAATCCTTCAAAACCAATAAAACCATGGAAAGGGATTAAAGGAACAAACAAGGCCCAAAAGCCTTCGGAACAGGACCCACTTCCTCCTCCTCTATCTCGATTTTTTTTTTCCTTTATCTTTTTTATGTTCTCCGACAGTATTCTAAAAGGGACGCTTCAGCATTTGAAGGTTCTGTTTCCCGAGCGGCTTCTCCCTAACAGCTGAAAGTTATTATTCCGGGACGATTTTTTAAGACGTTATGCCTCCTCTAATTGCAAAAGCGGGCGGCACTTTTGCCGAGGCGTCGCGCGGCGGATGAAGCAAATGCGCCGTCACATAAAAAGGCAGCGTACGCCTCTGATCTCTCTTGCTCGTGTGTAACAAGTACTAGACATTAGCTTACTTCCACACAAAAACTTAAAAATGCACGCAAAACACATTATATATATGTATATATATATATATACTTAAAAAAAATCACAGTAGATGCACGTGACTTCATTAAATAAGCGAATACCACGGGAAAATGATAGTCAGAAATCCAAGCGCTTTCGTCTTTCCTTGACAATGTCTTAGTAAAGGCGAAAGCGCTTCATTTTCCTGTGGTATTTGCTTATGTATATATATATATCATATATATATATATATATATATATATATATATATATACATATATATATATATATATATATATATATATATATATATATATATAATATATATGCACGCTAACTTTCCAGTCCTAGTTTCAAACTGTATGTGTATATATATATATATATATATATAATATATATATATATATTATATATATATATATATATACACGTATATAAATATACGCTATATATAATCCTGTTGTAGGGTTGTAAGAAATACTACCACCGTAGGTCTTGCGTGTCGTAAAGGCGACTAAAAGGACAGCTGCTTCCTTGCAGTCGTACTTTTTAGTAAAAGGCTAGGCCCAACGGCAATAACTGTGGTTGATGACAGCAAGGGCATGCGATCGTAAAAACCCCCTTTGCCAAACAATAAACCATGCCTGATGATGCCTTTGAAAGAAGGTAGTGAAGGCGCATCAGTCAACCGACCCCCTTAATGTAGGGGTAATGGTGGGACAAAGAAGTGTGTGTATAAAGATAATATATATTATATAATAATTAATATATATATATATATATATATATATATATATATATATATATACATTCGAGCTACAAATGTCCTTTAATATCTAATTCGCTCTACCTCGGAATTGAAATATTTTTATATATGTACCGAAGGGGAATTTTTGGTTGATAATAATTTCGTCCCATCGTGGGATCGAACCACCGTCCAGTGGAACGAAGGAAAAGGGGGACCCGAAACGAATCAAGGAGGCGGCCTAAGTGACGTTATCAAGTTGGCTTCGGTACACATATGAAAATTTATCAATTTCGAGGTAGAGCGAATTAGATATTAAAGGACATTTGTAGCGCGAATGATCTATATGAATCACGGTGATGTGATAATTATTCATATATATATATTATAGTATAGATATATATATTATATATATATATATATATATATGCTAATCAACCAGTCCTGAGTTTTAACTGTGTGTGTGTATATATATATATATATATATATATATATATATAATATATATATATATATATATATATATATATATATATATATATATATATATACTATATATATATATATATATATATATATATATATATATGTATTTTCTGCCAGTCTTACTTTCAACTATAGGCCTAGAAGGCAAAGTCACTGAAGGTAAGGGATTATAAGGAACATCCTGTGAATGAGTGAGAGAATTATTCCAAAGGATAACTCCAGTAAGTCGAGCCATTTCAACTCTGTATTTAACGGTCAGGACATTCTGGTATTCTGAACTCTATTTTTTTCAGGTCGATATCTTTTGGAATTGTACAATCAGATATGGTACTTGTCACACGCAATGATGAATATTATTACAAGATACACTACGAATTTTCAAGTGGTTGATGAATAACTTATCACTGATAAATACTACTGCTCCGCCTCAGTAATTTGAATTTCTAGGTAAAGTTTGGTGCAACAAGTTACAACGAGCCAAAGGTCATTATTTCACTTCTACATAGTATACCAGAAAGCTTATTTCAACAAAATGCCATTTTGATATCCATTTCCCTCACATTACGAGTATGCCGGACAATGCCAGTAAGATGTATAAGTATTATAGATTAATGAAAAAAAATTTCAAACTTCTTTAACCGTATCTGAGAAATCATTAAAGGGAAAAAATCCTAACATTCTACCACTACGGTGAAATACTTTCCTTGTAATAGCTATCTGGTTTCGACAAGAGTCTACTGATAAAACCCTCAATTATTACACTGAGGTTATATATATCTCCTAACAAGTAAAGGAAAATAAAAACAATACAGCACCTTCCCAAATCAATTGAACAACGAACTTACATCTCGCTAGCTTAGTCAAAAAGCTTTATTTATTATTTGATAATATCCCTCTCAAACCACGACCCAGTAACGCACAATTTTCATTTGCCCAAAAGAGCCGATCACCAGCCAGCCACGTAAGCGCTTCCAGTTTAGCAACAAAGCTACCGGCTCACCATCACACCTGGTTGATTGATGGCTTTGTCAAGCTTTGTAGCCCCCAATTGTTATTGATGCTATCAGTTGACAATCAACTGCAGAGCTTTAAGGCATTGAATGGCAAAGTAAAGTTCACATCACTGAAAACCAAACGTTTAACTTGATATTACTGAGTCCGAATTCCTTTGCAAACTGATATTCGAAAGGTTTTTAAAACAAAGAAAAAGATCACTGAAAAGCGCACGATTCCCTCACTAAATGCAATTATAATGGGCACGATAGAGCTTTTTAGTTCAGTTTGCGACTTAATGAACAAAAATACTCAAAACTGCACACTATTCGAGGACTCTAATGGCCGTCTCTACCGAGCTGTGTGGCATAGGCATTGATAGTGAAAGTGCATCACTTCGAAATATGTCCTGGCTTTCATATATAAAAACACTAGTGAGCACACAGAAGGCATGGGAATCAAATACTCCGAACTGGACAGCATTTGAGTCGAATATGATAGCAACGACCGTTTTCCACTTGAATACTGCATGCTTGAACGCAACTGCGATCTGTTTTAAATAATGCAATGGCAACGAACTTGTCTCGCCAAGGGCTGTTCGCCACCAAACTCGATTCTTGCATCGTTTCCCATCCAAATGGGAAATGTGCAATAAAAAAAGTGACTGTTATCAGACATAACAACAAAGGAGGGATGAGGGAATTGACATAATTGTTTGTGGGGAAGAGAGTAAAAATCATATCTCTCTCTCTCTCTCTCTCTCTCTCTCTCTCTCTCTCTCTCTCTCTCTCTCTCATTCTTGTGAAATGGTTCATCACCTATTTTAAAATTCACTCCTTCCACATAACTTAGCAGGGGACAACGCGTTCGTAAATTATCCACTGCAATTTTCCTTTGAGACAAATAAAAAGAATAAAACATTCGCACATAAAAGACTTCGGTTTAGTGATCTATTCCTTTGTTCATTCAGAAGTGATTGAGACAATATTGGCGTTTCGGCTTTGAAATGTTCAATAAACAAGTAATCCAGCGACAACCCCTATTATTCAATGGCGCGATTTACTCAATATGATTTTATAACTTGTTTTTATAGGAGCCTTGGTGGTATCTGTTAATTAACTGAAGATAGGGGGAGCAATACCAAAATTCTAAAGGGTGGCTAAATGAACGAGAAGGTCGTAGCGCTACACACAGCAAAGAATGAAGAAGTTATTTGACGTCGGGTGTCGAAGGGAAAAGGTCGTCTGAAAGGTGGAGGAAAAAAGTGTGGGAAGAAATGGACTCGTTGCCCGATAGGGGACACAAGAGGAGAAAGCAGGTTATTACCTGAGAATGCACACCAAGGTAAAGACGCTGCATTGCTTGCTTGAGAAGGAGCAACAAACGAAAGAAAGAGACATAGAGTTCGAGAATAGATGGAAACCGAAGAAGAGAAATGGAACGCAGTCTGAAACTATGTACAGTGCAAAGAATAAGGAGAGATTATCTGAAAATGGACGGCAAGATATAGAAAAAGTAAAAAAATGCGCCCATGTTTCTTCGGCGCAATCTAGTTTTCTGTACAGCGTATAATAAAGGCCATCGAAAATAGATCTATATTTCCGTGGTCTCGGTATAATGTTGTAAGAGCCTCTGGCCATGAAGCTTTCAGCCTTGTCCCGGTGGTGGCATGTGTTGCTGGCACCTATTGCAGTGTCATACACGATCATGACTTATTTAAACCTTACATAGAATAAAAACTACAGAGGCTAGAGGGCTGCAATTTTGTAAGTTTGATGATTGGCGGGTGGATGATCAACATACTAATTTGCATCCCTCAAGCCTCAACAGTTTTTAAGATCTGACGGCGGACAGAAAAGTGCGGACGGACAGACAAAAAGTCATCTCTAGTTTTCTTTTACCGAAAACTAAAAACGGGTCGCCGATTGAAGAGAGGTTCCGTGTAAATGTCAGAAGCACGAATCTGGACAGGGTGTTAGCAAGACTAATCCGAATTAATGGAATGAGGCCACTGTCAAAAAAAGAAGAAAAAAAAAAAAAAAAAAGTACTCCGTAAAAGAATGGCCAGGTGCCCAAGTGTCAAGAAGAAAACTGAGCAGTTACTGAAGGGGGTTATTACAGCAAATAAAATACTTTCGTTTTGTGCGCTGAGTTCCCAAGTTAAAAGGAAATGGGATGTGTTTATGAATGATAGAAAATATTTAGAAAATGGGGTGGTATTGAATATGGTGGGAAAAGAAAGACATCTAATCAGTATTAAAACGGAAAATCTTCCGGGTAAACCAGAGGCTCAAAAATAACTGGTAGCCCAATATTGCAATAGAATATATTAATACCAAAATTTTAATTACCAAAACCTTTATTTTTTAATTTAAACAAACAATTTGTAATAAAACGTTTTGTTTTTTTTTAAGCAACACAATTCCAAAACCTTATGGAACAAGTAATTTAAACTTAAAACTGACAATATTTCAGTCAGCACTCGAACGAGATACTCAGAAAGACGTAAATACTAAATTACACTAAAATTTACGGGTTTAAAAAAACCTTCACTAAAAACATCCAAATGATGATGAAATGGGCCTATTATATAAGAATAAATCATAAAACAAAAGAAAATAAAATCAATCCTAATTTCATTCTGAAAACTCTGGAAAACCTACCTGGCCTTCTTCGCCGAATGAAACACTCGCTGTTATAATTAATCTGTTTTTTCCTCCTCCCGCGGCTTGAGAGGAGGGTGTTATTTCTCCTAGTTTCAAATATTTTCGCTCGTTTTCCAATATCATTAGTTTTACTATTATGTGCAGACGGTTTCTTTCACATTACAGTATTCTTAATGATAAAACTGTGAAAACTACAAATATACCTTGATTTCAGCGCCATGTTCCCGACTATTGATAAAGAAGTTTCTTGGAAAAGTAATATGAATATCTAATGATTTTTTCATCACAATGAAGGAGTAACAGACCCAAATGAAATTTCAGGAAACACAGAATTAAATAATGAAAAGTTGACAACAAAAGAAAATTACTGACATCTGCGAACAATGATTTTTTTCTGAATTAACAGTAAGTAAACTACACCATATAACGAACCTGAATAATCACAGTTGTGGTAATAAACCCATTAACCATGAACAAAGGAGAGAGAGAGAGAGAGAGAGAGAGAGAGAGAGAGAGAGAGAGAGAGAGAGAGAGAGAGAGAGAGAGAGAGATCGTACATTAACATGGAAACCATCTGTTTCTAAGAACGCTACTGGAAAGAGAGAGAGAGAGAGAGAGAGAGAGAGAGAGGAGAGAGAGAGAGAGAGAAATCTATGAGCATGAAGAATAACTCGACGAAAAGGACATCGCAGGATGTCAAGCACATCTAATAAATCTCCCTCGGTTGCCTTTCCCAGGTGAAAGCTAATCTATTTAAAACTTCAGTGGAAGTAGGCAAAACAGCTATAAGACTATGGAAGCCTCTTGCACTGGGGGTTCATCCTTTACTCTGAATGTAACTGTCATCTTCAGTAGTGGTCCACAGGTGGAAATTTTTAATTATTATTAGTTCTTAGTTTTCTAAAAAGAAAATATTGTGCTGGCTTTGTCTGTCCGTCCGCATTTTTTCTGTCGGCCTTCAGATCTTAAAAACTACCAAGGCTAGATGGCTGCAAATCGTGCATCTGGCCAGCCCACCACCGAGTCCGTGGTTAAAGTTTCATGGGCTGCGGCTCATACAGCATTATACCGAGACCACCGAAATATAGGTCGATTTTCATCGGCCTTGATTATACAATGTGCAGAAAAGTCGATTGCGCCGAAAAAACTTCAGCGCAGTTTTTACTTGCTTATTTTCATAATTAATAATGTCTACTTTCCAAGGATCTCTGTGCAGTGTTACAGTCTAAGGTTGCATATATTCTATAATAATGAGAGAGAGAGAGAGAGAGAGAGAGAGAGAGAGAGAGAGGAGAGAAGAAATACGTCTGAAGGAGCCTAAAAGAATATGAAAGATTACAAGCACTAACAAAAACGAGTACAGAAAAGAAGTAGAAGTCTTAACAAAAATAAATCATGTATATTCCGATACAATTTGCATTAAAAGACGTTTCACAGGCTAACAAATTGTTTATTTCTAATCCGAATATATTCTATAAGGCATTTAGTCCAGCGCGTCATACAGATGAATACATTTACCAAGGTAAGTCTGTTATTCATCCGTTATTTTCTGAAGACAACCAAAATTTCTTTTTGACAAACCAGATCTTTATGTGGATATAAATATGACAAGTTTGTAATTAACGAAGTCATGTTAAAATTTCTTTCATATCTTTTCTGCTCCATAACTGGTGTTCACGAAAAAGCAAAATACCATTTGAGTATAAGATATGGAAATCTTCGCCATTATTTTTTGACGCAAAAATAAATCTTTAGGCAACAATATTATAATCATCAATATACATGTCGCGATTATATCATAAATATGACAGTTCTTATCAGCGTTAGTGTTCAGTAACGAATAATGGCTCTCAATCTTACTGCTGCTCTAATACAACGACTAACAAGTAAGACTGGCGGCTATAACGAGGGCTGCATAGTCAACAACACTGTTAAGTCAGTTCTTTCCCTTATTGGGGTCTGACGTCTATTGAGTTCTCTCCATTGTCTTATGTTTTGTGTGCTTTCGAATAATATTCCGATGATCTCTTTAAGATCTTCATCGACGCCCCTTGTTCACGATTTTCTTGGCCTTCTACTATTCTAAATGACTGCTACTTCCCCTTCCTATCAAATGTCCAAAATATCTCTGTCTTTTAGAGTATCCACACGCATAACACACGCATACTCAGTAGTCACACATGTATTATCAATTTTGCATTAAAATCCAATTAACGTTAAGTTATTAAATCTACTAGACTATACTTAACAAGTTCCAGAACTCCCTCTTACCAACATACAAGGATATTAACAAATTAATAAAATCAGTAACAAAAAACTCCACAAAGGAGCACTGGAAGGTGTTTTTCAAAACGCCATGACCATCGAAGCAAAACTCAATTCACGCCAAAAACAGAGGAACAGACGTCAAGGACTGAAGTAATTATCAGAGATTGGCGGGCTGCTTTGGGGGGCATTATTGATAGAGACTTCACATGCACACACCCACAGGAAAACTTCACATACTTCAGAAAAATGATAGGGAAGTGAAGTGTTAAGTTGAAAAACGGAGAGAGAGAGAGAGAGAGAGAGAGAGAGAGAGAGAGAGAATCTATGCTACATATATCAAAGCTAGATCGATAGTATGATGGCGACTGAGAATATGCCGGGGAGGTATATCCATTCATTAATATTAGAGATGCAGAAGGCAGAGACCGACAACAAGAAAACCCTGCTGTAATTACCAGAGCCTACTAATGAAATCTGGGAATAAATAAGAAAAAGGCACAGTCCACTTTATTATCACACTTAGCAAGGAATGAATCCCTTGGCGTTCTGGCCTCGCCGAGCGTGTGTCAGTGCCAGGCAACTTTCACCATTGCGGATTACAAGCATCTATTAGCAGTCGTGAGCGTTACTGGTGATGCGCTTGAATAAAATTAAAACGAACTTTGCTCATTGTCGTTAATGGCTGGTAATTGCCCCTTTAATGGCCGTTTTCGCCCGGAGTGCGCAGCTGAGCTCTAACGAGGCATTCATTGTGCCAACCTTATTATAAGCTTCCTTTGCATTGTTGCAAATACGGTGCCACGACTCCCGTTGTGAAGCGACGACCTCTTCCGAAAAGCGCTGGAAGTTGAAAGACTGACTTCTGCCTCCCGAACGTTTATCTCCTTTTTCGAGAGTTACTGCGTCAAAACACAGCCATTATCTCTGGGCCGACTTCACCCAGAGCTTTTAGAATTCAAGGCGACGCCGGGAGTAACAAAGTGAAATAATTAAGTCATTCAATTTACCGATGGTTGTTGTGTTCGGGTAATTAGAAAGCGATAATTGTGTAGAGCAGTAATGCATTGTAAACTCCAACTGGTTTCAACCGGCCCCACGCTCTCTTCTTTTCAAGGCTAATTAAGGGAGCTTTTCTTTTTTTTCTTTTTTCTTTTTTTCTTGAAAACTCATTTCACAGGATAATGAAAGGGAGCGCTTATTTTTTAAAGCGAGGGAACAGAAAGGAAAACGTTTACGGAATGTGAATAAACTCTGGATCCGCAGGTTTATTGCACCAAAAACAAATCACTCATGAATAAAAAATCAATAATATGTTAGTTTCCTCTCAAGAGAACGAAACTGGAAGCCCGAAAACCCACTGATACGGAGGCACTTTTCCGAGGGGACCTCCACAGAGGTTGGGTGACATGACTCATCACAAATTCAAAAGGATTTCGACGAGACTCACCTACCCCCGTAGTCCCGACAGAGCACCTCGTGGTGAACTGTAGGCATTACGGAAGGGTGTTGGCAGCGTTACTTCAGCCCCTAGCTGCATCCACTTTTTAGATTTTTACTTTACCACCCTTCCCGCTTCCTTCCTTTCCTCTTGCCCTCCAACTTCTCTAACTTTACTTCACAGTGCAGGTGTATGGATATTTCCCAGTTCCGCCTTCAGAATCTTGTGCTTCATCTCATTTAGTTACTGGATCTTTTCATTTTGCTGTCCAGCCCCTCCAACTCCCTATTTTCACTGTATTGACCACTGAATGGGTCTCAGTGCTTGGCTTGACAGCCTGAATTGCATACATAATTTCACAGAAAACCGCAAGATGTCTGTTGCGTTGCTAAAAAATATGCAACCATAAACTTGTCAGAATAATTATAATTACAACATGAGCTTCAACTAGATTCCCCACTGTGCCTCTTCATTTATAAAATGAAAACGTGGAAATTGCAGGTTGATAGAGCACAGATGGATTGCTAATCTGATACAGTTTCGTAGTGGTCAATACCGAAATATCAATTATATCAATTACGCAAGTATAATCTCGAGATTAGTGTACATTTGAAAGCCCTCAGATACCTCAATAAAATTATTTACCTCGTTTTCAGCATATATTACGTAAAGTCAGAAATCAAATGAAAATGATAATATGAATAAATGATAAATAAAACCTTCAACAGAAAAGAGCATAACAAACTGCAGAACACTGGGTATTTTACATGCGAAATTTACAAGTACATTGTAATCCACATCCTAAGTAAGACTTAACAAAGATCATTAATTTCATACAAAGTAATTCAACATCGTCTTTAAACCGCTGACATCAGTGTTAAATGTTCAAAATTTTTATTTCAAATACGTTACCAATTTACAGATCTGAATAAAACAAACATCTCAAACATTTACATATATTAAAAGGCAAAACTGCATATCTCAACCATTTCTCCATTACCGGCTGCACCCCACTACAACAGGTACACAATTCACCACTCAGGTCTGCAGAGGTATGAAGATTTGTAACCGAACGCACCCATACTGCTCCGTCCGCGGAGAATTTAACATTTTGATGGTGATTGGAGTAATAATGAACATAAGAGGTAATGTTAGTTGATTTTCGAAAGACTGAAAAGGTGAAATTTCTATCATTTCTATGGACAATTACATCAAGAATATTCAAATTACAATTTCTTTCTTCATATACAGTAAATTTTATAGAAGGAATTAAATTATTGAGATTAATAAGGAATTCCTGGAGATTTTCGTGAACTGGCCAAATACAGAAAATATCATCCACATTCCTAAACCATATAACTTTTTGGGGGCAAAATTCTTGGTAAGAGTTTTGTCCAAAAAAATCCCATGTAAATATTACTAGGACAGGAAATAAGGGATTACCCATAGCCATGCCGAACTTTTGTACAAAAAATTCCCCATTGAAACAAAATTTTTTATCTTTGATACATAACCAAATGAAACTAATTGCTACAGTTAAAGGAATATCATAATGTTCTAATTCATCCTCCAAAAATTCAAGTAAATCGTCTGGTATTCTTGATTCTATTGTTTTCCTGGTAACTTTCCAACTATATTTTATTCGTTCCTTGACGATGTCTTAATAAAGACAAATTATAGAATATATATATATATATATATATATATATATATATATTTACATATATACATATATATATATATATCTATATCTATCTATCTCTCTCTCTCTCTCTCTCTCTCTCTCTCTCTCTCTCTCTCTCTCTCTCTCTTTATATATATATATATATATATATATATATATATATATATAGATATATATATATATATACATATATATATATATATATATATATATATATGTATATATAAATTTATATATATATATATGTATATATATATATATATATATATATATATATATATATATATATATATATATATATAGAAATAGAGAGAGAAGAGAGAGAGAGAGAGAGAGAGAGAGAGAGAGAGAGAGAGAGAGAGAGAGAGGACCTCGGTTTTCATACGTAATCCATTCCAGAACGTCTCACGAACTCTCAAACGTACGAACTCCGAAACACATTCTTATAAGGGATAATGTAAATCTAAGTAATGTCATCCAGACACCCGAAAATATTCTAAAAATTTATATCTTATCGAGAATAAACACAGTTTTACATACAAAAAAACAATCAGAAATAAATATATATGACAAATGAAATGGACAAATAAACATATAACATCCCTCTTACCTTTATGGAAGACTCTTGTTAGCTATGAAAGAGAAGCGGAGGGGAAGAGACGAGGACAGGTTATTGTTTGGAAGGTGAATCCCCCTCCAGAAGGACTTCCGGTATCAAGGACCTATCTAGGGTTACTTCTCCTACTCGTTTCGTACTGGCACCAGGAAGGATCAGCTGGAGAGTCACTGGACCCCTCTCGCACAACAAAGCTGTCCAGAGACATTTGTTTCTGGCGTCTCTTTAAAATTTGCCTAAAGTGAAACAAGGCATTGTCATTAAACATGTCGGAGACACGGATTACAACATCTTTCTTTGGAAACATGTCCTTAATCACTGAAGTAGGCACATGTATACCAGTCGCTCTTTGAATTTTTCAAAGCAGCCTCTGGTGGCTTTACATTCACCAGCAGCACCACTTGTTATAGGCACTTTCTTACTAAGATCGGCAAATAACATTCTTGCCTTTTTCACAAATTGTCACCTTCAACACTTTGCTACGAGTTCTTTCTAAATTCTGTGCTGTTTCTCGCTTTTTTTTTTTTTTTTTTTACACAAGGGAACTTTCTTTGGCCCCATGATGGCTTCTTTAGAATTTGCACTCGAATAATAAAGCACAAAAAACAACGAACACAAAAGCAGAATGGGTTACCAGTGACAATGAGATGCTTTGTTTGGGCGCTTGGCATGAGCCTAGTCACTAGGGGGGCCCTGGAAGGAATGTTTCCGCGTGTACGAATTCCGCGAAGAAAACGAAACCAGAGTCAAAATTTAGTTGGAAAAAGTCCATGAAAATCGAACGGTATGGAAACCAGGACACACAAAATCCGAGGTTTGACTTGTGTCAGTGTGATTATAATCACACCGAATGGGACTCATACATGCAAATGTGCCACATGAAAATTAAAACACAAGATAAAAATGGTGACCGGTTTTTAAGAACATCTTCACTGTCGTACGTGTGTGTGTGTGTGTGTATTTGTTTGTATGTATGTATGTATGTATGTATGTAGTATATGTATATATATACAATATCTATATATAGTATATATATGTGTTATATATTAATATAATAATATATATATTATATACTATTATGTATATATAAATATATAATATGTGTGTGTAGAGATAATATATATGTATTATATAATTACAATATATATATATTATTATATAGTTGTATATTATATATATATATATATATAATATAATATAGGTATAAAATAAATATTATATATGTGTGTAAATATATATATACAACAGGGAAGATTTACTAAAAAAAAAAAACAGTCTGGATTTATACCTTGCGTTTTAATTTTCATGTGGTACATTTCCATATATAGGTACATCCCATATATGTGTAAGAAGATGCGCTGCAGACTCTTCCATTTGATGTTTTGATTGGATTACAATACATTTCCCAAGGATTGGCTGTTCACGAATAGCAAAATTAAACCTTTCCCGGTTTTCAGCACTTCAATCTTGTACAGTGATAATATTTCAAAAAGAACAATAAGGTCATGATTAATACTTTTTGGTAAATAATTCTTCATAAAATTTGGACATTGAAAAGTTGAAAATCTCAGTTGCTTCTAATCTAAATGCAAAGGTTGGTGAATCCAATATTAAACGACATTATGGGCTTAATATTTGTGAATATAATAAAGTAACCAGTGTATAAGTGACAAAACTCTCTCTGTCTCTCTCTCACACACAGACTCACACACACACACACACACACACACACACACATACACACACATATATATATATATATATAGATATATATATATATATATATATATATAACATATATATATATGTATATATATAAAAAAAAAATATATACATATATACATATATATACATAACATACATATCATATATATAAATATATTATACATATATACTATATATATATAAGATATATATATATATATATATTACACACACTCACACACACACACCACAAACACACACACACACACACAATATATATATATATATAATATATATATATATATATATATATATATGTATGTATGTATGTATATATAATTTATAATTTATATGTGTATATGTGTGATATAATTTAAGAACATACTTATATAATTATATATTATATATACTATATATATAGATCTATATATATAATATATTATATATAATTCAAGTCTAGAAAAGTTTAAAGAAATTACGGCGGACAGAAAACAGTCTAACATTGAAAAAAATTGTATTCAGGATATAGATTAAAATTCGTCAAAGGGAATGAAAAACAAAGTGTTTCGAACTGGATTAGGTAAACAATTTCGGAATATTGCGCATCAATAATCAAAGAACAAACACGCAATAACAGGACAGAGGTGAAACAGGGGTTAGTATTATATTACAATATGTAAAAACAAAGAATTATTGATATATTCCTCATACATCAAATATATGATATATATATATATATATATATATATAGATATATATATATATATATATATATATTTATATATATAAAGGTAATGCCACGGAGGAAAACCACGGAGGAAAAATGAAAAGAAGAGAAATGCCGAGATCTTTCGGTCTACACGACCCTTTACTTGTGCCCCAAGTAAAGGGTCGTGTAGACGAAAGATCTCAGCATTTCTCGTCTTTTCATTTTTCCTCTGCTGCATCACCTTTATTTATACATAGCTTCACGTGTTATATATTTCGTGATCAGTTATTCATATATATATATATATATATATATATATATATATATATATATATATATATATATATATATATATATAGTATAGTATATATATATATATATATATATATATATATATATATATATGTATGTATATATATATATCACCAACAGTATACGTACTACAAATGTTGTTTATATCCAATTCGCTCTACCTGTAAATAATACTGGAAACGAATCTTAGCTAATAAGTGATTAATCACCTTGCGGATTCGAACAACTAACAACACGTACTTGCGACTCCAGAGGTAGTTGCTGTATATGTGGTTCGACTCTGCCAGGTGTTAACTCTGATCACCTATGATTCCATTTCAGCCTTATTTGTAAGTAAAGTGAATTGGATATTCAACAACATTTGCACCTAAAATTGGTGAACTTATTTATCTCTCTCGTCTCTCTCTCTCTCTCTCTCTCTCTCTCTCTCTCTCTCTCTCTCTCTCTCTCTATATATAATATATATATATATATATATATATATATATATATATATATATATATATATATATATAAATAAAGGTTTTTTTGCCACGAAGGAAAAAAAACCTTTATTATACATAGCATCACGTTTTATATACTTCGTGATCAAGTTATTCTATATATATATATACTATATATATATATATATATATATATATATACATATATATATATAATGTAACATTACCTTCTGCAGTGTCCTCTGCAAATGTTAACCATTCCACACTCCATGCATAGTTCATTTTCTTTTCCCACACATTTCCCCCAACATACACTGCCCTTTCCGTGACATTTCACGGCATTTAAGTATTAAAATGCTGAAATATCAAGATACTGATAGGTACATGACATATTATTGTCTCAGACCTATTGTGATAAAAAAAAATCAGTCATTTTCTAAAGTACATATTCTAACAAGCTTCGATTCTCAAGAGACAACTTGCAATTGCTCTAAACAACTTATACGATATTTCCGTTCTAAAGAGTCTTGCGCTTTCCTTTTCCATAATTCCTGTCATAAGGATTTTCTACGTCCAGGTATGCTAAATGGAGTTTTTGTTTTTACTCTCTAACTTCTCATATAACTGTTTCAAGACACCAATTGATCTAAACATCCTCTTCCTTGGTTAAACCAGCATGCATCCTCCCTTTTCAATTCTCCTGCCAGCTGTCTTACTGTTTTAACTAAACTCGTTACTTTTCTTATATGATAAATAGAATTCGTATAGCTGCCTCCATCAGCCTTACTATTATATAGTGGAACAATTATTCTCTTCACTCTTTTCTTTAAAACTTTTCCTCGCCATACAAAAGTGAGTAAGCCACTCAACCACACTGTCACCTCTGCACCACAGCATCCCACTTGTAATCCCATCAAGTGGTGGTGCCTTCTAATTCTTCAGCAACCTCAACAGTCACTTCAACAAGTATGTCAAACTTACACTAGCCCTTTTCACACTTGCATTGCTTAGCTCTGCCTCTCTCGTATCCTCCATATTCTTTGCTGATATCATCTCTCAAAAGGAATTTTTAACTCGACTTTCGTAAGGGTCACCCGAAAGATTTGTTTTTAATAGGGACAATAATAACTGGAGGAAGGTAATATTTTAAGACGTTTGAGGGCTAGACAGGAGACCATAAAGAACGAATGTAATGTAAAAGGCAAAAAGTAATGGACTTGAGAGCCGACTGCATGCTGCAAAGAGCCATACATATACTTTACAATGTTTAAACGCGCGCAAACACACACACACACACACGCGCGCACACACACACACACACACACACACACACACATATATATATATATAATATATATATATATATATATATATATATATATATATATGTGTGTGTGTGTGTGTGTGGTGTGTGTGTGTGTGTGTGTGTGTGTAACTGTAATATTTACAATGCCCCTCCTAACTTTTTGGATTCTCAACACATTGGATATACTTGTAGCTACATAACCTGAGATCCAAATGGAAAAAATATGAAGACATTCTGATGGCCGTAGCAGGATCTGAACCCGTATCCGGAGTACTACGTTATCCACCTTCTCGTGGTCGAGTGGGTAACATGACCTCGTTCTGACATTCCATATATGGCGTCAGAATTTCTTCAAATTCTTGCATCTTGATCTATGGTTTCACAATGACAAGCGTACCGTAAAAGTGTGAAGAAATCAAGAAATTTACAAGACATTGGGTTATTACAAAAACAATGTATATACATATATATAGATATATATATATATATATATATATATATATATATATATATATATATATATATATATATATGCATACACATTTGTGAGAGAAAGAGAAAGAAATAAACTATACCACATCTGCTCAAGAATATTAAAAGGTATGATATGCAAGATAAGCCCCGTTCACATGTTCACGTATCAAGACATGCATGCCCACGCATGAACGGAAATTGGTAGTTGGAAACCGCTTACGAAAGTATTACGAAAATATCCCAAAATGCGTATTTATGATCGTGTGCATTCGGGGCGGAGTAGGGAGGTCGCTACGAACCATCCCAGCATGCGCGGGGAGCCGCGTATGCCTCGACCTGTTCAAAAGATACGTGCCTGCTCACGCCGCTGTCATTTTGCGTTGCTCCAAACGCACAGCGTGGTGCATCCGTGGCGTGGTCGTTATGCGTTCGGGGTAGAGACGTGTGGTCCCCCGCTGCGGTTCCGATACCACCAAGCACAGCGTGGGTCCCCACGAAGACATATGCTAACAACTATATAGTTGAAAATAATTTATATTCAAGGAAAATTAATAAAAAAAAAATGCAAAATAATAATAACAGTTATTCAATGAACTCAAACAAATAGTACCAAAATGAACGGAGAATAATAACAAATAAGACATATGCAAAATAAGTTATAATTTCTTCGGTTTTACGTCTGAAATGAAGTTGTTCTCTAATTTGAATAAAAGATTATGTTATTACCTTCACTGTTTACTTTGTTGTTTAGTGTGTGACTGAGATTACTCTCTCTCTCTCTCTCTCTCTCTCTCTCTCTCTCTCTCTCATTTCCCTTATCTCGTAAAGTGTTTCTCTATCTATTATATCTATCTTTCCGTCTATCTAAGTTTTTTTAATGCCTCTTTGTCAAGACATTGGGCGTATGTTACGTTAGGTACGAACTGACAGGAAATTATTTGGTGCATTTGCGGACGGGGTCGGTACCACTGAAAGGTATTATTATTATTATTATTATTATTATTATTATTATTACTATTATTATTATTATTATTATTATTATTATTATTATCATTATTATTATTGCTGAAATAGAAGGCAATGGAGGTGTTTAACTAATTATTGAAAAAGTGTTGATAGTAATGATTCTATTTCGCGAATTATTTGTGGCGGTCTATGGGTGACGAAAAAAAATAAAATAGATATATTGATAATCAAACAAATGCGTAAATAAATGAATATATTTAACAAATATACTTACTTCAACACGGCCCTGTTGTACCTAACGTATACCCGCCGACGTACGTTGGATTGGCGTGAGGACGTCGTGTGAGGTCGTTACACACACGGTATACGTTCGTGGATGTTACTTGCTCGGCCACGCACTACTATGAGATTCAGGGCCTCTGTAACACGGTTTTTTCGCAATAACTTTTTATCTATGCATTTCATAAATATAAAGTTTATTCAGAATACATATTATATCAACACATAAATTTTGAGTGTATTCTGCACTACGTAGGTTGAATAAATTTGGTACTTATAATGTAAAAGTGACCTTTTTTGAAGACGGGCCAACTTACTCAGAGAAAAGGTTTCGAACGCACTCGTTACGTAACTTATGACATCATTTCTTCCCTCTTTCTCGATGGATGATTGGCTATACGTAACGAAGGCTAAACTCAAATTGGCAACAATGACATACAAATTTAAATACAAGCAAAGCAGTACACCTTTATGAACTCTGGAACCTCTCCACTGATAATTGTCATAATGAACACCCCAACAAAATATGTTAATAAATACAAAAACACTTCGATTATTAGTCTAACTCCCAAAATAAGTTTCCAAGAATTACATTGCTACTTTATAGGTCACAATCAGATTGACAAGATGTAGGGAATAGTTGGTAATTATCAAAACATAGTAGGACAAGCTTGATTTTATAACTGGTATATCCAATGTCAAGCAATTTTTATTTATTGGCTATCTACCTATTTACTGAAAAAAAAATAGCCGGTACCGTATATTGGCTTTAAACCTTCACCAATAATTATCGTCAGAATGGTGACTTCATGAGGCTCCACCCACTTTAGCCTCGTTATAATTCAGGATAACACTGAAGGCTACCATGGGCATTGTTGGATTAGAAAATTTAACTTCTGGCTATAAAAACTAATTTCTCGAGTAGTTGTAAGAAGTACTAAATGATCCTCAAGGATCCCAGCAGTTTTGGCCTAAACGTTTAATTCATGTATATTACTGCCTATACTGTTTGCGGCACTACTGCTACAGTAGTATTACTACGCTAGCACTGATACCCCACCCACATCTATGTATCATTCCGCCATTCATAAAGTCTTTGGGTTTCAGAGTCGATGGAATTTCTGTCTGGTGGATGGGCGGGGCAACATTTAGTCAAGAGGTGTTTGTTTACCTTGCTTACGTAATGTTTTTCGACTCTTGGCTCGTAATCATTGGCCATGGCGTCGGCTAGATCATTTTTACTCTATAAAAATTAAAACTATCGGGTTTAGGTTATTGATAATGCTGACAAAATTTGTGTGTGGTTGTAAAATATACATATGTCAATTTTCAGCTACATCCGATGCTTTGACAAGGAGCAAAGTCCAAAAAACCGTGTTACAGAGAGCCTGAATTTCATAGTAGTTGCGTGGGATGTAGCCTATTGTCGTGGCAATTAACGAAAGCGTCCCGTCAATCTTGCGCGGTGCGTAGGCTTTTTACGCATTACTTCGTACTTACGGTGTGGCGTCGTTATATTGACTTTCGGCCATCGGCCTGTGACACGTATCCACTTGATCGCGCCGACATGCGTGAACATGCGTGGGCTTGATACGTGAATGTGTGAACTTAGCTATCCAGACTGATCAGTCATTAGCCGAAAGACCTTCTATCGATAACGTTCCTAGGAAAACAGTTCTCATCTCTTTCGGCTATATGCAACCCTCATTAATTTCGAGTAAAAATAAATGGCAAATTCTTGGTTCTCCAACAGAATTTTATGCTCTTAATTAAATGCTGACGTTGGCATGCGCATCGTATTCGAAAAAACTGTGCTCTAGATAGATAGACAATTTTTCTACTAACTTTATTCGACAACAAATACAAAGACAAACTGTGCACAATCATGCGTGTATTATTTAGACAGAGGTAAAAACAACCAGTCAAAATCTGCCTCGACGAACACAGAGAGAGAGAGAGAGAGAGAGAGAGAGAGAGAGAGAGAGAGAGAGAGAGAGAGAGAGAGAGAGAGAGAGATCAATTTAATCATAACACCTCCTAGGATCTTATATTAAGTGAGCTGACAAAATTAAGTATAAATTGCCAAAATCACTACTCAATGATATATCACAATACATCAATAAAATCGAATACAACGCCAAAACTAGGACAAATAGTTAGTTAAACCTGCTATGCGCGCGCAAGTGTTCGTCCAATCCCACACCTGGATAGCCCCAAAACAATACCAGGTAGGTTTATAAGAGAGAATAATACGAAGGCCTTCATGAAAAAGATGCCCGTCGGGAAAAATAAGAGAAACTGAAGAAAGGCCATGGAGCGAAAATAATGAAGAGCATCGTCGAGTGAAAATGAAAGGAGCATTATGCTGATGAAGAAGCGAAAACATGAAGAGGGATTAGTGGGGAAAGCATGAAATCAAAATCCTGCATGCGAGTTAAAATGGGGAAGACAGAACGAAAATTGAAGGAAGCCACTAGGATAGCGTTGATGAAAAGTAAAATGAGAATAATGAAAAAAGCCTGGGGTGAGACTAATGGAGAAAAAGCAAGGAATGCGGAGGGGAAAGAGGAGATTATATCATGAAGGGAAACGAGGAAACAGAACCCAGGAGAAATGGGAGAGAAATAAAGTACGAGGAGAAACATAACGCGGAAGAAGCTAGAAGTAAAAATTATCGATGACCCAAAAAGCATAAGCGCCGGCGAGCTCCGCGAACCCTGAAATCGAGAAGAGAGAGAGAGAGAGAGAGAGAGAGAGAGAGAGAGAGAGAGAGAGAGATCATCTGGGGAGCAAAAATCTCAACAGCAAGATGACAAAGGGAGAAGCAGAAATTATATACAGCGATGAGTCTTCTTATTGCATTTGCAAGATTTCAGCGGGAAAGCCTTTGAAGGATGGGATCGTGGAAATTCAGCTCATGAGGTGAAAAAGGGAGATAAAAATACAACGGTCATGAAAAGGGAATTTTCTTGACGGGAACTATTGCTGTATGTTGGCCCGAATTGACGTCGGTGAAAATGTAAGGAATATTGCTGTCGAGAGAAAAAGCGTTGGCATCGGAACGAAAATAGGACATTTCGGGATGCAATGTTAATAGTATATACGAAGCGTAAGATTAAAATACGCTCCAAACATCAAACAAAAACAAAAGAAAAGTTATTTTTCGTTGCCATGAAACGTTCAATGAGCACTTCCACTGCACATCATGGTAATCTTTTACGCAAGAAACATCAAAGAAAAGCGCAGCTTTCTTTCTCTAAGGTAACCAGAAAATAACAAACATATGCATTATGCACCTCTACTTCTAAAGCGCAGATTTTAGCAGAAAGAGTAAATTATTATACTGCCCACTCACTACCAAAACAGAGCTGGCTATTTTCTGACAAAGTAACTGTTAGGAACGAAGATACAACTGTCTAATTTCATTAGGAAAAAAAATAATGGTCAATTTCTAATAAGTATTATAAAATGGAAGACCAAAAACGAACACCCGGAAGTGGAGTTATTCCGAAAACATTCTCAGTTCCTCTAAAACAATTTTCACCTTCATCTACGTCAGAGAGAGAGAGGAGAGGATGAGAGACGAGAGGAAGACGACTGAAAGGAGAGGAAGAGAGGAGAGAGAGAGAGAGAACATATAACATATTTAGTGAGAAACTACAATTTATGTTGAAAAAACAAATTTATTTTATTAGTGTTCTGCTAGATGTCACTCACAACAAACGTGTGTTAGCGCTCGAGTCTGCCTTCCTACATTTGCGTACGCGAATGTCCATCCGTGTGAGCAATTACTAAGAACCAATTCGAAACAATTAAAACAGAGAGACCGTTCTGGTGACTGTCAGATTTGCTCTCCTCAAAACTTAATAGATTTTTGAAAACGGAGCAGCGCACACCCCAGCCCCGCATTTTTTTTTTTTTTTTTTTTTTACGTAACCCTGTCGTTGAATGTCAACCTGTTCTGCCTCTTTTGTTGCACAGAGCCTTTTAAGTCACGAAGTTGGGTGCCGTTATTTCCTTCATCTGCACGAGAGTTGGTATATTGTCCGAATTCCTGTTCACACACAAATATATATATGTGTGTATTGTATGTATGTATGTATTGTATGATATTGTATGTATGTAGTATGTATGTATGTATGTATGTATGATATACAGAAGTTACTGCCGCGCACTTATTTTAAACAAGCGAAATGTAGATAAGACCCTCTGCACAACTTCTACACATAGCCGGTTATTAAATTTGCACAGATGAGTTATAAGCATCCTGTCCAGCTCTTGTGCAAGGGGCACAGGAGATAATCTAAAACGGTTAAACCTCCATCAAGGTCTTAGTGTGTAACCAGTATCAAAGCCCAATTTAAAATGATCTTAGCTATACAAGAACAATATGAGGAATTTCAGAATAATTCAAAATAGCAATACATTTTTCACAATACGTTACCAGAGATCTTGAAAAGGAAATTCTTGCGTAAGGAGCTGCTTGTATGCACACTTACCTGAAAGAAAAAGTAAAGGTATTATGCAATATGTAAGCGATACCACAGCTTATTTTTAATAACCATGATTACTCGCACATAAAAGTTAGAATTCTAATTAATTCTGCATTGCCTAGTAATTAATATAATTACATATTTTCGTTACGAAGTCTTACTATTATCACCAAAATTAATTGTTTACAGCTGTATTTCTTTAATATTAGAAGAATTATATATAAAAAACTGAACACGGATATCCGGTGTTTTACAAATATTTAAGACATAAACAATAGTTCTATAATGATTGTTAATCCCATATTAAGTGCTTTTGAAATCCACTGCTCAAGCCATACAAACTTCGACCCTATGTTTTTATGAGTTGCAACATAGCTGACAGTTATTCACTTGACCAGTCATGAAGATGGTGGGTTCCAATCAGGGTAGTTGCAACTCATAATTCATTGCAGGTGCAAGTTATTCTTGGGGTAAAATTAATTATGCATTGATGGGAATTCCTAGATTAATATATACATATATCTGATATCCTTTACCTTCCAATTCACTAGGCCTGGGAATAACATAACCCAAAAGGGAACTATAACTGATAAGAGGTTATCAGTTATATTTGCCTTTGGATGAAGGTAACTCCCAAGGGATAATAAACTGAATTTTAAACAATATTTGTAGCCTAATACTTGTGAATACATTATAGTGATTGTAATGGAAAACTAATGTTATACATACAATATATATATATATATATATATATATATATATATATATATATATATATATATATATACTAGCTGCAGCACCAGGTCGCGGGCAACCGGGCCGGCATTGCAGACGTGCAAATACACTACTCTTATTAAAACAACTCAATATATTTCTTTTAAATGCCGCATATATGCATATGTTTAATAAGCCAGATTTTTGTGATGCCATGATTGAAGCATTTCTTACTCATTATAAAACACTGCGATAATGTTTATTTTTTTCTCTGTGACTAATATGAACGAAGTAACCATGGCTGGATATCCGGATTTTTGTGATATCAAGATAGAAACATGTCCTGCTCATGGTACATATCCAAATGACGTTTTCTTTTTTCTCTACGATCAATATTAAAGAAGTTAGCATGGCCGGATATTCAGATCAAAACGGCACCCAGTCAAAAACCATCCCCTATAGAATCTACATATATATTCCGACTTTGGTTCAATTCAGTTCAGCAGTTTCGCCATGTATAGATAGTCTGATCATCAGCTTCATATTCAAGAATATATATATATAATATATATATATATAATATATATATATATATATCATATATATATATATATATATCTCTATTATACATATATATATATATATATATATATATATATATATATATATATATTGTAATATGGGTGGGTACCTATGTTACGCCATCTCTGATTCAAATTAACATAAAAGTAATGGAAACTAGAAAGAATTAATGTTTTTGTAAATTTTTATTCATAATAAAGATACAATCACATTCGCCCCTTTGTCTCACACACCACTTCTTATAAGGAATTAATCCTTAATCGCCACTTGTCTGTTTGACTGCCATGGACTTGTATTTGCAGATTAACTGCCTGGAAGTGAAAGTCCGTCCCAAGGGCCTGCCAAATGGCTGAGGAAGGACCCCAGCTGCCATATTTAAAGACCAGGCCACATGGCCTCGCTTGACATAGTGGTGACAGAGGGCGTGAAGGGACAGGCAATGCCACCTACCAGGATGCTGGCGAACCCTCTCTGAGGTCATATAAAGAGGGTGCGCTGAAAGGACACCCTTCCTACTGGCTACTCCATGAGCAAGAGCCCGTGCTGGCATAACGCCAGCTTAATCTCCAACAACAACAACAGGGACACCCTTCAACTCTGTCACGCTCCTCTCTAAGCTACTTTCCCTAGAGATGGGGTGTTGCTAGTCTACGTTATCTTTGTGGTGATTCACACATCCCTCCCCACCAAGAAGACGAGCTCCATTGCAGATATTGATGCGCAAATTGCAAGGCTATTAGCAATTAGTCCCATCTCTGTCTCTGACTTAATTTCCCTTTCCTGTTCCTGAGTGATCCCCGTTTTGTATGGCATTATATTTGTATGGTGTTGTAATTGTTTTGTGTTGTAGGCTATCAGCCAAAGAGTGTACAGGTGTGAAGAAATGTAAACGCTTTCTAAATCAATACTCAGAAACGTAACTTCTTTTCTTTGTAAGAAATCAGTAACGTGACTACTTTGTACGCTGTCAGTAACGAAATTTATTCCTTATGAGATCCTCGGTCATCGACGAGACCTCGGTCATCGAACACGTATCTTCCACAACCTGCTCCAGCCCCAATTGCTCTCGTTACAGCCTTAAAATGAGCTGCTCTGGGTTCTGGATTCTCGCGCTTGTGGGCCAGGAACACTTTCCCTTTTGTGCCTCCTACGTCCCACGTGCTCGGAAATCTTTGGTTAAATTGGCGTCTACTTCAACATCTAATTCATTGTTGATTACTTTCTATGTCAGGGGGTCCTTATGTCCCCTTTGAACCCATAGGGTGTTCTCATTTCTTGCTATAGTGTATTATATATATATATTTAATATATATATAAATTATATACTATATATATATATATTAGTAATATTATATGTTAATGGGGTGTGTGGTGTGTGTGTGTGTGTGTGTGTGTGTGTAAATACAATTAAGCTAACCTTAGAGGTACATATATATAAGCGAATACCTGTGGTATTCGCTTATTTAATGAAGTCACGTGCATCTACTGTGATATATTATATATATATATATATATATATATATATATATATATATATATATATATATATATATGTGTGTGTGTGTGTGTGTGTGTGTGTGTGTGTATGTATTCATTAGCCGTAATTTTTGCATATGATTGCACCTCCTTGTCCAGGCCATTGTCAGATCATTTTAGGTTTTCGTCCACAGTTGCGCACTCCCAGGTACAATCGTATTAACATATAAAGGGAGAGAGAAAGAGAAAGAGAAAGAGAGAGCATAAGATATAAGTATCTTCTATAAATAGCTAAGACGACTCCTGAAGCATTTCATCATCCAAGAATACATGACGTCTCTCTCTCTCTCTCTCTCTCTCTCTCTCTCTCTCTTGGGCAGTCTATGAGCGACAGAGAATCTATTCACAAGGGGATTATCCATCTAATCATAGGTTATCGAACGTCTGTTCAATAAATGAACGCACCCAGAAGGCCTCAAACACCCATCCGTTGTTTGCCTTCCTACCATCCCCCTCCCCCCCATATAGTAGCTCCTACCCCCTCTACCCCAACACTCGCCCGTATCTTCAACAATAGCCTTATTTGTCTCCCCTGGGCCCCTCCCCCGCCCCCAAAACCATATAATATAACTTCATCAATATTTCACACCAAATTTTGAAATTCATATAAACTAACGACTTTTTTTTTCCCCATAAGACAGATACGAGGGTACCAGTATGCTATTTATTTAACATTAGAGGTTACTGAATATTAAAATAACCTACTCACTTTTCACACTGTATATGGAAGCATACCGATATTATTAAGAGAAAAACGACCTTAATAAACTGACAGAACCATCCCAACCACAGAGAAAGAAAAAAACATATCGCCTAAAAATCATCGTCTGCAACAAATGACCATAAAAACGCGTATCCAACAATTGTCGGCCACAACATTGATCTATCCAACGCATCTCTCGTCTAGTCAGTCGTTTGCTTAACTGTCGCTTTCCTGGCTATGAATCCAGACCTTATTGTCAGCAGGACTTCTATTCTTTAACTGCTTAGGGTCTGCTGCTGCTGACAGTTGTCAGCAGAGCGGAACAAACCAGGAACCAGAACAACAAAAACAATTTAGGCGATAATCTTCACAGCCTCAAAGCGAAACCAAACGCCACGGAGGGAGCCGAAGGGAGTGGGTGGCAGCAGGGGAGGGAAGGAAGGCGGTGCTTCGGAAGATCTCAAAGTGGAGACAACCGTTCTTCCATTGTCTGTTTCAGCAGGGAAGCCATTAGGCCACCACACGGCGTTTGACTGGCCACTTGGAATTCCTAGAGCAAAGGCTGTGAATTTACGGCTAGGAAAGGGATACGGCTACCTTTGAATGAGAAGGTATATAAAAAGACATTTATGCAACCTTCATCTTGCAAACGCACGTATATGGACCTTCTTATACAAACAAACACCCACATAACGATGCAAAATACCCATTATGATATATGAGGAACATTCCCACTTATCTTCAATATTATGACAATTCTAGTACCTTAGATAACATTGATTACATTGATAATTCTTGATATCGCACACATCTTACATATATATATATATATATATATATATATATATATATATATATATATATATATATATAGTATATATATATAGTATATATATATATATATAATATATATATATATATATATATATATATATATATATATATATATATATATAGCTTTCGTTAAGGAACGAATGAAATACAGTTGGAAAGAAAGTTACCAGGAAAACAAATGGATCAAGAATACCAGATGGTTATGGTCAAAAGGGTAAAAATCAGAGATAATCCAGGATTATCGATATCACACGGTCACAAACTTAAACACAGATTTAACCATAAGAGAAACTAAAGCTTAGCCATACAAAGTCCAAAAACATGTATAAAACTGAATATATTCATTCCGATCCTTATATAATATACAACTTTTTTCATTATGAAGGTATCGAGTTCAAATAAACCAAGACTTAAATTTAGAGCACTTCCATTATTTGACTTGATGAAACAAGATTCAATTATATTCCTTTTAACTGCGTCATTACATGGGATTAAAACTCTTGCTTGACTCCAGTTAATAGGATGATCTAAATCTCTCATATGTAAGAATAATGCATTCGATATTTGTCCGGTTCTCACAGAATATTGGTGCTGTTTGAGTCGTTGTTAAAGGGATTTTCCGGTGTCATCACACTTATTACAAGGAATTTCATTAACATTAATACTGTTAAGCTTACTAAATTCAAGCTTGTCATTAGTTAAATAAAATGTTTTTCTAGCTCTTTCCATGCCACATCTACAACAGTCCTTGGGTATTTAAGTTTCAAGGCAATATCATAAATAGTTTTAATCTCAGCGTCAATTTACTGCGGGCTACAGACACGCAAAGCCCTTAAGAACATCCCAGAAAAACAGAAATTATCATTTTGATGATGATTGGAGTAATAATGAACAAAAGAGGCAATGTTAGTTGATTTTTGAAAGACAGAAAAGGTAAAATTTCTATAATTTTAATTGACAGTTACATCAAAAACATTCAAATTGCAATTCCTTTCTTCTTCTACAGTATATTTTAATAGAAGGGGCTAAATTATTGACATTAATAAGTAATTCCTGGAGATTTTCGTGAACTGACCAAATACAGAAAATATCATCCACATTCCTAAACCATATAACTTTTTGGGGCAAAATTCTTGGTAAGAGTTTTGTCCAAAAAAATCCCATGTAAATATTTCTAAGGGCAGGAGATAAGGGATTACCCATAGCCATGCGAACGTTTGTGAAAAAAAAATCCCCATTAAAATAAAATTTACTATTTTTGATACATAACCTTCAGAGACTAATGATGTTTGTTGCAGTTAAAGTAATATCATAACGTTCTAATTCATCCTCCAAAAATTCAAGTAGATGATTTACTTGAACTTTTGGAGGATGAATTAGCATATCCTATGATGTTTACTGAAAAAAATTGATTATCTAGCAATTTCAGCCAATAGAGTGAAATCATTGTTACTTTCAAATTAGGGAGGCATGGCCAAGCTTTGGCTTTTAACTGCATTTTAATCTGTTGGTAGTGTTACGACTAGAATATGGTCATCTGAATAAGTATGGTCATCTGAATAGGCATATCTTAAAGCAAAATTATACCTGATAAGAATGATTCTGTATGTATGTATGTATTCTACGTATGTATGTATATGTATATGTGTATATATATAATATATAATATATATATATATATATATATATATATATATATATATATATATATATATATATATATGCGTGTGTGTGTGTGTGTGAATAAAGAAATGAATCACAAAATATGGAACGTGATGAATTTATAAATAGACACCTCTGAAAGTCTGCATTGATTATCTCAAGAGGTGTTAGCTATATGATTGCATGCTAAAAAAAATGCAAAATAAATGTAGAATGCGATCAATTTAAAATTTAGTCGAGGGCTCGTTCACCACAGCAGCAGTCACTTTGTATAAAACAGGTCGTTCCGAAGTTATACAACCAAACTGCCTCCACCCCTCTTTTCTTAGCATAAGTTTACCCTGGACTTTTAACGTTTCTCCTTGTCAACCGTATTATTTCTTTCCACTTGGAAGGTAATACTTTCTCCTGTCATTTTAAACTGATTATTTTGTATTTCTTTTTATGTTGATGTGTATACTTCTATTAAAATCAACTTGACCCATGGATGCAATATGAGTTCCAGGTAATAAAAAAAAAAAAAAAAAAAACTTGATTAAAAAATGGAGGCACAGCAGAAAAGCACAAGAAAATTGGAGGCTGGTCCAGTGATTTTGACAATTCAACAAACTTTTCTGTTTCTACTTTTCCAGAGACATGAAAGCTAAACGATTACCGATCAAAAGTTTTTGTACAACTTCGCTATGTTTAATGCTTTAGTTATAATCGGCCGAATATTTCTTTCCTCAGTTCTGACAGTCCCACCACAGCATTTAATGCTTGAAAGAGCGTCGAGGCGGGTAAGACATAGATAGCGCCTTATATAACAGTTACCTACGTTGCTGTGTTCTTTCATTCATTATCAGAGTGGGATTAGCACAATATGTCATTCACATTTGCTTTAATGATCAGCTGATGATTATGACCATTACGCGTGTTCATTATGCTTTGTACCTCGAAAACAATAAAATCACTATGTTGAAATCACTCACGTATGAAACCATCTGTAATATCGCCGGTGGTGGAACTTCCAATTTACGGTAAGGGAAACTAACACAACGGGTAAAATGGATATATTGATGCATTGATTAGAACAAATCGTAAAAAAAATGAGAACAGCTTTTGTCAAATCATGTCCCTTTTGAAAGCAATTGGGATCAGCTGCCAGGAGAGAAGAGGGTGGAACAGAATTTTAAACAGAGTATTCTAAAGAGATTAATAATGAACATTATTTTTCTTATATCTGTTCCCTCACAAAAACAATCTATACTTTCATCATTAATGACGAAAAATCATCGACATAGTTTTAACTACCTCTCTCTCTCTCTCTCTCTCTCTCTCTCTCTCTCTCTCTCTCTCTCCGAAGCCCATTTCCATAAGAACATCGGAACAGAGGCAGCAGCGGCGGCAGCTGCTGTCAACCCGTTGGTCGCTCCGAAGCTTTAATTACCAAGAGCTACTTTCCATTCATATCTTCTATTCATTCTAAGCCTAAACCGCAACACCCTTCCACCGCCTCCCCTCCCCACTCCATCATTCCCCCCCCACCCCATCCATATCTCTCCCTCAGACGAAATTCTCCCTCCACCTCCCTCATTGAGCACAAACACCCTTCCCCTTTCCAGAGACTCATGAATAATGCATTTCCTTCCAAATAATATATGAGACACCTTCTTCTTCCCCCGATATCATAGTATGTTGCATCTATTCCATAAACAGCTTAGAATATTTTGCATCCCCTCTCCAACGATGGGGTAGGTGACGTCTGTCTCGAAATAATGGCGTCCGTAGCTTCCCTCTCTCCCCAAACGACGACGTGGCTTGTTGCATCTTTCCCTGGATAGGGGTTTGTAGCATTTCTTCCCCCGCCAACACAGATTATTGCATTCGTCCCCAAAACTACACAGTGTGTCGTCGTCCACAGACCGTTTCTCCGCGTCAATGGATCCTTTGATGCACTTTTTCCAATCAGCTTTAATAATCCGCTATTGATGTATACTACCATAATGATGCTGTAAATCACAAGGATAGGTATTAATTACTGTCTAGATTTTAATGACTGGGGATTGAATAATAATTATGTGTTCACACTCATCACTCTAACCTGTAAGTTGGCGTTTTTTTTTTATTTATTTATTTTTTTGCGCAAACATATTCTAACATCGGCCATTCTTTATGAATATATATATCCATGTAGTAATTTATATATATATATATATATATATATATATATATATATATATATATATATAGTTATTGTTAGCATAGATTACATACGAGATTTAAAATTGTGTTTCAGATCTTGGACATCAAAACCATTGGGATGAGAGTTAGAGTGAGATTGGAGGTGAGCTTGTTTTGGTTTGTATTTTCCAC
>NC_061099.1:57223478-57263478 GCF_015104395.2 Macrobrachium nipponense | reverse complement strand
ATGGGATTAGCAGTTCAAGTATTTTGTTACACACACACACACACACACACACATATATATATATATATATATATATATATATATAATTTCTATAAATGTACGCACATACGCACGCGCACACACACACACACACACACATAATATATATATATATATATATATATATATATATATATATATATATATATATATATATATATATATAATGTGTGTGTGTGCACGTGCGTGAGTGTGTACATTTATAAAAATTCTATATGTAGAACACACACACATACACACACACTATATATACATATATATATATATATATATATATATATATTATATATATATATGTTATATAAAACACATACATCTACATACATACATTCTTTTTTTTCATCGACGGAAAAATATATGTAAACTAGAATATGGGAGCTACTCATCCCAAGTGAACAAGTACAAAACAAACTATCTATAGCCTCGGTATTCTTCGATAAGAACTGAAGAGTGGTTCAAAAATTAAGCATACACGGCGTCAGGGTCAATTACAAATGCAAGCGACAGTACACACCACCATTTTCCTGGGCTTGAAGACAAACTGTTTTTTGTAGTAAAGTTTCAACTACGGACAGAGGAGGTAACCTTATGCTGCAGGTATCGGTACGTCACCCGTAGCCAAGTTTTACCACCTGTCTGTCTCTCTTGCTTTAGTGAAACTTCACTTCACTGTAGAGGATAATCACGTTATTACTAAGGGATCCTAAAGAAGAGACAAACTTTTCGGCACGTTAAGCGGCCAGAAGGAAAATCTAAAGAAGTCCCGGCAAAGCTTACAAGGACCCGACTCTATTACTTACCAGCTTTCTTGGTTTATTTTGCTGCTGAAGGAGGTGATTCAACCTTCAGGGGGTGGAAAACTGATGGCGAATTTCAGTCTCCATAGATCTTGGTTAAGCATATGAGCAAAAGACTTCATTGAGGTGTTCGTTCACTCGTTCGAAAGAGAGACAATGACAAACATGATTCTGTTGACGTAAGCAAGTATCAGACACGCCATGACCATCATTGCTTGATGGAACCTTTCGTAGGTTGTTTGTGTTTAACGAAACTCGCATAGAGGCAAACTTAACTATAGGCCTGTGAAAAAGGAATTATTAGTATCAAAGACAAAGTTTAAAGGGAAGAGAATGTAAATAAGAGCTGAGATAATCAGGCACATAAAAATATGTAGAATTGGAACAATGAATGCAAATAAACAGATAAAGATGCAATGGCCACAAAGCTTTACATTACTAGACAATCTTCCGTTAGCTTGTCTCTACTAAACGATATTCTGGAAATGGCTCAAGTTTTTAAGTAAGTTTTAATGCCTCAGACTTACTATTACTTATTAGATAAGATTAATGTTCACTGCAGCTTTTTCATCGCACACTTGACCATTGATACTAATAATAATTACAGAAAACAACAACAGTAATGACGACGAAAATAATCGTGTCAATAATGCCTTTTAGTTATGGCTGGGAACCAACTGCAAACCAAATGCTGGAGTGATAAGCAGCCTCTAAATTCCTCGACAAAATCACTCCCGGGAGCTGCCCAAACTAAGCGAAGACTCTGCAGGGAAGTAGAGATGTGAGCTAGATGTGGCTAGAGTACCAATAACAGGTTAGCAGAGGCAATTCTCGTGATAACAGCGCCAGGAATAGAAGAAAAATCCAGAAAGGTGCATCAACACTGGCGGCGGCAGGGGCAACAAAGTTAATACTGTTTTATATATATAGTATATATATATGTATATGTATATAAATATATATATATATATATATATATATATAGATATATATATATATACATATATTATATATATATATATATATATATAGTATATATACATATATATATTATAAACATAAACATAAACACACAAACACACACACACACACACACACACACACACACATATATATATTATATATATATATATATATATATATATATATATATACATATATATGTATAGAATAATAGATATATATATCTATATATAATATATATATATATTATCATACATATAATTTTTATAATAACTATATACTATACATATATATGTTTAGTATATATATATATATATAATATATTATATATATATATATATATATATATATATATATGTAACAATAATGTAAGCTGCTGTACTTGGAAAATTACGATGAAAACATTAACAGTGCAAGAACAACAGTAAAACAAGTAATAATACAATATCTGCAGTTAACAGTAATGCTGTTAACAAAGGTAATGGAATCTACATAAAGTAGTTCAGTAAAACTGGCAAGAGAAGAAGAACCAAAGATTTCAGCGTCAATAGCACGAGCACCGGCAGAACCATAAGCAGCTACAGTACGAGTCGTAGTAACAAAAAAAAAAAAAAAAAAAAATGCCAACACTAGTAAAGATATCAGTAAGAGCATCTGCAATAGAAAATGTTTAATCAAATACAGCCAGATCTACAGCACCTCCAGGAGCAGAGATAGCATTTGCAGCAAAAGCAGGAGCATGTAAAGCCATCAGAAGGTAATTGTCTGGAGCGCGAAGGAGCAGGGTTAATAATGGAAGCTCGTCGAAGGAAACATCCATCAAAGAGCAGCATTATTGTGGGTTCTTCCCCCTCCCCCCCAAAAGTCTTCTCACTCTCTCTCTCTCACTCACCCCTTGCCTGTATAGGTTACTCCCTACCCAAACCCATCGATCACCCGCAATCGGCCTACACCCGCTCCCCGACTCTTCGACCATTAACCGAAGCTGCTGTAGAGGTTGAACTCTTGTAACAGCTTAGGCTAAGAAAAATGGCCATCCTTCATGAAGAGAGCAGAAATTCGTTACAAGTCAATACAGTTAAAAGTATAAAAAAAATCTCATAAATGCAATATATAATTATGCAATTTTGGGTTGGAAACCATGACAATAAACAGAAACAAACAATCTTAAGTTACCAGATACGGTGGAAACTTGCGTTTAGCTAGTTTTATATTTAAAAACCAAATCTCTCTCTCTCTCTCTCTCTCTCTCTCCACACTTATAATTTTGAAAATGTTAGGTCACATTTCCATATCTGAGGATCTTTAATTAGGTGTGGTATATTCCACAACAGCGAAATGCTAATACAGTATTAAATATCATTACTATTCGGATGAAAACTTTGCAGTAAGGAATATATAAACAGAACACTAACAAATACACAAGGAGAAAACGTTCACATTAAATTCTATGCATTACGGTAAAACCCAGGCTTAATGTTCATCAAGTAATATAGCATTCCAGCAAAGTATACTTTATTTATAACAAGGGTTGTCTCAAAGTGAAAATGCAGCAGTATAAAATTTTAACGGGATAATCGTAAATTAAATGGTGGTTTTTATTTTCATTACACAACGAAGGACTACGCATGGAATAATTGTTTTTCTTTATGGTAATCCCACACATACACATGTGTGTGTGTTTGCGTGTGCGTGCGCACGCTTTGTCAGTAATTGTCCATTAACATATAAAGTTGAATACCTCGTATGGAGACTAACATTTATTAGAACAAAATATAGAATTCTTGACTACAACTTGCATATATGTTTCATTCACTCAATGTTTCGCAAAAGAAGAACATTTTTAAAGTATTTTCAAAATCGTTGAAATATAAGGATGCAACATTTCGTTCGCCAATTTCCCTGACCATAGAATTTGGGAATTATTCCTCAATTCCACCCAAAGCCAACGAAAATGATGGTACCATGTAATAAAAGGTATAACAAATGAGAGAGAAAAAAAACATGTTATTTCGTCAACTGTGGAAAAACGAGAACACTTTTCCGAGATAGAAAACACTGCATCCACCGCCAGCTCAAAAATATGCAAAACCGAGAATTTTCATGCATTAATCTTGCAGCTTTAATATACAAACAGAACTATTTGCATAAGCAAAACCAACACTTTCACAAACCTGTAACAACATTTATTTTCACACGGTGATATTTTCATAAATAGTCCGTATTAATTAAGCAAATACCAGCCATATACTCAACAAAGGTTATTAGCACGTGCGTTTATAATTTTCACGCGGAATTGGAAGTATAAACATTCCGCTGATTACCACAGTTACGAGCCCGACGAACAGACAAAGCACAGAGACAATGAATTACAATTAAACCTACCTTTTGACGCTATCAGTTCACACAAAACAAAAAAATAAAAAATAAAATACTCAGACAAACAAGAAAAGAACGGATATTTACTAATCTATTGCAAGGATCGATACAGAATAGTTCAGTCTGCAACAAATAAGATTAGTTTACATAAAAAAGCTGACACAACAGGGAAGTTGAGAAGAATGAAACGGGCAAGACTTTTAGCAAAATCAGAGAGAGAGAGAGAGAGAGAGAGAGAGAGAGAGAGAGAGAGAGAGAGAGAGAGAGAGAGAGAATTAGGTTCTTGAGAGCCAGGAAATGACCAAAACTTCAAGGGAGTTCACTGGCCCCAAACGATAAAAAATAAAGAAAAATCGTTCTAAGCCCAACCTTTCCACCACTGGCCATGAAATATAGTAAAAAAGAGAATGAAGAAATAAAATCCTTTCCCGGAAAGAAAGAAAGACAACAACAGCAAAAAGAGCACTGACCAAAATAAAAGTGTAATTCGAGTTAGCCAGACCGTGAGACACCAAAAGCTTCCCGACATCCAAAGATGTTTTTCAAGACGTCATGAGAAACACACAGACAAACACACCCTCCAATATATATATATATATATATATATATATATAATATAATATATATATATATATATATATATATATATATATAATGATGAAGTGTAACGGTATTTCTCTGAATTCTCGAGAGACTGACCGTATAATCTAAGAGCCCACCACGATTTGTTCCCCGGAAATGACCCAATGTCTAATAGGGGTGTTCAAAACCGGAACTCTTACATTTGAAATTGGTGGGTCTGGATTTTATGAACCCTTTTTGATCAAAATGCAATTTCTTAAGTTACGCCAAAATAATGGGCGTCGGTTAAAGTAAAGTGTTGTATTCCCTCCCCGTTTTTACTTTAAAGTGGATTTCTATACATTAAAATATTTTTATGGACAAACCGAGTTCCTTGATATCTTATTTTAGTTAAATACAATATATAAAAAACAGAGGTAAAAATGTTAACGGTTTCGCGATATGACCTAAAATTTCGACTACGGATACATTTCTCATTATTTTACCACTAAGATGGTGCCAATACCTTTTAAACCTCATTGATTACAAAAATGAGACGTCTGGGCAGGTTTTGGAAAAATTTTGTGCCCAAGCACCCATACAGGGAGTGTAACAAATTTCCAGCCACCTTAACAAAACACTCTCAGTAACACTACGGAAATGAACAGTATACAGCCTATATCAACTGAATAATTCAAGTTCTGTACAATGAACATGTGTACTTTCTGCCAGGTCAACATACAAGGTGATCTAGCATAGTCCAGTTGCAGTGTATTATTCATCCTGCAGGCACTAATCGACCTGTGAAGATGCACTGCCATTTACTGAAGTGAAGTGGGCAAAAGTGAAAAAAGCAGCTGCTAGGCGTCAAATCATTCATAAATTGTTAAAACATCCAACAATCTATAAGTCACTACTTGGAGCCCCATCTGAGACTGAGGGACGACACGATACTTGCTGCAGAAGAATTACAGCTGTGCCCCTGGAGCCAGATAGGCCTCCAAGTACCAGCAGTGATGGACATGTGTTTCTAAGAAATCAATCATACCTGATGAATGTAACGTCATCTGGTGTTTTCCACAAAAGCTGCATCTTTTGCAATAATGTTCGCAAAAAAAGTTGGAAAAATGGAACTGCTTCTTATTGGAAGTTCATATGACTCAGTAGAAAAGAACTTTAAAGAAGCACCCCATGTAATCAATGACAATCTTATGATGGCAAAAATTGGAAGTATTGGGTTTCATTCACAATGGGCCATTCAGTGAGCTACCACAATGGTGAGTTCATGCAAACTGAGGTAGCCTCTCAGATCAGATGGCCAACTGCTGCCTGACATGCTTTTACCTCAAGGAGGTTGGGTGACTGGTCTTGCCTGGGATAATTATGATGAAATGACAAAGATTTTATCTCTGACAGGCGCTCTCCATGACACTGTTGGCATCTGCTTTCAAAAGATGCCAACTGATCACACCAGAGAAATAATGTGGCCAATAAGAAAACAACAGGTAGTGGAACTAAAAAGTCCCTTAGAGGAAAAAGACAGTTTGAAGCACCAGAGAGGCACATAGTGCCATATACAAGAAGACCATCTCTGTCTAAATTTAGACATGAAGTGCACATGCCTGGAAATAGTCATTCAGATGGATTTAATATTGAAGATATGTTGCCATTTGATAACTCATACACCAATGTGCTGTGGCTTGAATTCACTAAATAGTAACATGGAAAACACTGCTCTTCCACCAACCAGACTGGGGTAGTAGGAAAAACTTTAGTACAGTCTCAAACTGTTGCATCTGAAAGTGGAGAGAAGTATGCCATTGTTACTTACTTATGATCTTGTAATTGCAAAGCCTGCACTTCAGATGCAAGCCCAAGAGTCATCAAAGTTTGACAGCATCTTCATTTATTTTGGTACTTGTCACATCTCAATGGCAAACTTCAGTGCACTAATTTACTTTTCGGATTCCTCAGGTGGTCCAGAGATTCTATGTTCAGCTGATATCCTAGATCATGGCTCAGTCCATGATTTCACTGGTGGACAGTACTACAATTGCTGCAAGCACATACATCCTCTCTTTGCACTGGCCCTGCAAATTCATTTCAACCAGTTTATTGAAATGTGTTGCTCTCTATCAGGTGAATGCATTGCTCAACCACTGAAGTCTTCAGCTACAGTTGATCTGCATGGGCACTTTGATTTATTCTGTAACCAAATGTGTAATTGACATAACTTTAAAACAAACCATTAATATAGATGCTGCATCTAAACATGGCAGAATTTGTTTCCTAGACAGAAAATGTTAGTACTATTCAGACGGGAGATTGACAATGACAAGATCATTTAGAAGGGTAATTGCAAACTGCGTTTTGGAAATGGCAGGTATTAAACTCAGGGATGACTCAGTCCTAGAAACTTAAACCCTCCAAATAGAGGGAGAACATAGTTATTTTGAATAGGGTATTAGTGAGCTAGGGAACACCCCATTTGCAACTAATAATGATGCTCTATATTTACTAACACTGGAAAAGCTGTATCTGACAGTGTGAAGGATGATCTAATCTGAAAGACAAAGGTTCTGCATGGCATCAGAAATTCGTAAATGACTGCAAAGATGACTTTGAATGCTTTGAAAGGGCAATAAAGTGCAGGAAAGTGAAAATCTTTACTCAAGAGGAACATGAAATAAAAGTTCACTACAAAAAACAAACAAGTTCGTAAGGCAAATGGCATATTTGAAAGGCTACTGTACCTAGCAGTAACACAAAAGGTTGACCTTGCTTTAGTGCTATCTTTTCCAATCGTTTCAGTCCCATCATCATTGTGCTACACCACTGGTGACATAAACAAGACCTGAATGAGGCCAATATGTACATCAATGATGATATGCTCTTCCCTCGTACTCTGAATCTACCTGCTACCTTTGAACCAATAGCAATGACCATCCTCCAACAAGCATGCAGCAAGGCAAAGTTTGTAAATATTGTGTATGACACTTATCCTGTTGGCCCCACCATTACAGATAGTAAGCATAATTTTAATAGACAGTGAGATTTCATAAACAGAAAGGGCCACAAGATCTTGACATTGCTGTGCACTCAACAAAATTTAAAAGTGAGTTCATGATGTTTTTAAGGGATAAATAGACCTCATGAATATGCAACTACTCTAAATGGATATCAGCTGTACTTTGGGGTGGAGCAAGAATGTTATCTCTACTCAGAAGATAATGGCATTATGAGTAGGACTGAGATCCATGAATTACACAGTGGGCATGATGAAGTTGATACACGTCTAATTTTCCCAGTAAACTTTATTACTGAAGTTCATCACAAGTGCAATCCAGTCACTGTCTTCTGCAGCAGTGATAACCGATGACTGTGCTGCTGGTTTACCATGCCAGACACATCAGTGCAGAACTTTGGATGGATGCAGGGGTTAATTCAAAGAACACAAGACGAATGATAAATATTACATATTTGGCCAATAAACTCACTAGCCTAGTTTTGATGCACTCCTTTGCTACGATTACACGGCGTCATTCATGAAAAAAAGCAAAGGGGAAACCTTTTGAAATTATGAAAGGAAATGACATGTATGTGTTGTATGTGGAGCTCGCAATCAAATTAAGGTCAATGATACCAGACTTCATCTTTTTTATAAAGTTGGATGCACCCCAAAAAAAGCAAAAGATCCACTAGAAAAACATCAAGGCTTCAGATCCATGCTGTCTGCCTCCGTTCAACTGAGTATGTAAGCAACAGTTGCTAAGAACAAACTTTGTAGAATACATGTTGAAAATGCCAGAATTTCCAAACCTGTGACATTTAGCTCCAACAGACATGGGTGTAAAATTGAAGGAGACAGGCTGAAAGTAGTCTGGTATATAGGACCAAATGCTCTGGCCAACATTGCTTTTGAAGAATTTTTTTTTATTTATTTATTTATTTTTTTTTTTGCAGGACGAATCAGAGGATGAAAATGATGATCAGTCGCGCAATTCCTCGGATGAAGAGGACACTGATTATGATTCATTCTGTATGATGTATGAGTGATCCAAATTAATGCTGGTTTTCACCAAATAAAATTTTGTTAAAATATGCGCATATCATTGATACAAGAGAATTGAAGGTTTTTTCGACATCAATAGGGGCAAGTCAGGTGCGCACCTGATACTAGAGAAGCATGAAAGTCCACCCACTGGAAAGGGTTAAGAATTATATTGTCAGATTTGCGTTAATGTCAAAATATGAGGGCATTTCGGGCATTAGCTACACTCACTGTATGATTGCTATGGACACCAAATTTCTCCAGAAACTGCCTAAATGTCCCATTTTTGTAATCCATGAGGTTTAATTATAGGTATTTGGCATCATCTTAGTGTTAAAATGAGGAGAAATGTCTCCATAGTCTAATTTTAGAGCATACCCTGAAATCGCAGACCTATTGACCTCTGTTCTCCACATGTTGAATTTAAATGAAATAAAATGGATATCAAGGAACTCTTGTTTGTCCATAGAAATATTTTTATGTATAATTATACTTTAAACTAAAAATGGGAGGAGTAACTTAGGAAGTTGCATTTTGATCAAAAAGGATTCATAAAAGTCAGATCCACCAGTTTCAAACGTAAGTGTTCCTGTTTTGAATATCCCATGGCATACCCTTTCAAAAAATACCTATTTGATATCTGGTCCTTTCTAGAAATCTCTCGTGGTGGGCTCTTGGACTAGTAGGAAGCCTTTTAGAAAGAAATGCTTTTCAGTTATAGAATAGGGTTATGATACACATGCACACACACACACACACAAACCCACACTTCAATTGCAGTAACTTTCCCTTTATTACAATGACTGAGCTTCGTTTCCCATTTCATCACGAAAACTTACTATATCAGATACCTCTGAAGGAACCAAACTGTCACAATTCACCATACCATAGGCTACAGAAGCCTACTTTTGCCACAAGGTGTCAACAACGATTAATGCATTCTATTGTGTGTTTCGGGTTATGGAGAAAATAGAATTTAAGCCAAAGGGCAAGCGCTGGGACCTACAAGGTCATTCGGCGCTGAAACAGAAATTGACAGTATAAAGTTTGCAAGGTGTACCAGGTGGGAAACCTCCCAGTTGCACTAGTAAAATTTTTTTAGAGAGGGTGAAAAGCCAGATGGAAGAAAGAGAATATGAACGGAGGAACAGCAAAAGGAATGAAAGGGGTTGCAGGCTGGGGCCAAAGGCACGCTGCAAAGACCCGTAAGTAATGCCTACTGTGAACTAAATGAGGTGCACTGACGGTAGTACTCCTCTCTAATGTGAACATTTGTAATATAATTTTCACGAAAGAAAATGTCACGGCTTCAGCTCACATAATCAAATAATGTTCCATAAATGCGACCAGAGTTGCTCTCACCGTCCCTAGACAATGTCATAATTTCCACTATGACTAATAGTAAGCTATACCCGATTTACTCTCGTGGAATGCATAACTATAATACTTACATCAAAATACTTACAATCATCACGTAATCACTAACAAACATTGCCAGAATTACTAACAAGAGTCTACAATACTCCATGATCAGACCTACAAACAAATACTGACAATAAAAAAAACAAAAAAACAATGATTTTCGACAGAGGAATAGCGAAAACAAAAATCTGAACATATACTGTGATTTTATTGTCGCTGTTACTAGATTCCGTTTGAGAGTCACTGAGGAATAATAACTGAATTTTACACAAAGCAGTACGCGTTTGTGCGTTTTTATTTTTGTTTTTGTTTTTTTAATAAGAATGGTCTATTATTTATATATCTTTCTACGCTGTCAACAACGTAGTTAGGGCCATAATAAATATACGGGGTATATACAGTGCAAATATTGTAATGACGATCTACATACATCAATACATACGCACGAGAGAGAGAGAGAGAGAGAGAGAGAGAGAGAGAGAGAGAGAGAGAGAGATTGGGGGGGGGGGGGGGGAAGACGTGCATGCATACATACATACATACCTGAATAAATTGTACATGTGTTAGAGAGAGAGAGAGAGAGAGAGAGAGAGAGAGAGAGAGAGAGAGAGAGAGAGAGAGAGAAAGTTGACGTGTATACATACATACCAGGATAAATTGTACTTGTGTTAATCTGATCCTAATGGCACTCTCTTGCAAATGCATGAAGAATACCCAAAATTAGAATTAAACTTGAATTCTTTTGTTATAAGAGAGAGAGAGATTTATCATTATATATGTTGTATAACGAATCAGAGAGTTCTCCAACAGTTAAGTTTTATGCGAACGAGAAGACAAAGTATTGTGAATAATTCTATACATAATAACACCTTTTCCTTATTGAGCAACACAGCCAAGCTGATAAAAGACTTAGTTGCAGTAACTCAACTTGATTTCCTATGAAATGGGAAAGAGCTAGATTTACATGAACAATTATCAATGCCATTTTACACTATTTGAAGAGATTTTCACAGCAAAATGTCTTTTCTCAAAATGTTCCCTACATCAGCCAGCAGAGGCATATTTGTTAGACATGCGGAACACTAGAAATTTTTTTTACAGATCAGCCATTACAAAGCTGTTTACAATTAGCCTTGCCCTTGCTTTTTGCCACTAGGTGTCAAGCATGAAAATGTCATTCTGTTTGTGACTAAAGCGACCCCCGATATGAAAAAAGCTAGGCGTGCATTACAAGCTAAAGTGACTAGCTTCATCCACGATTCATTAGAATTGCCGAACACATTTTTAGATATTCATGGCGGATTTCTAGTGTCCAGAAATAAGCTGTTGTCCTTGGAAATTACTCCCGAGATTCCGTTTCCTTCCCAGTCTACTTTGACATTACAAGACTCAAATCGCCAACTGTTTCTGTGAAAAAATAAAACACCTGCTTGATTTTAGACTGTGCATAGATCAGATACGAAAGCTTTTCTATCAAGTTACCTTAGACTCTCCTTTTTTTTTTATTTTGCTAATTTACCACAATCAATGACTGCGCTTGACTGATTTACCAAGTACAATGACAATTTTCAAAAATATTTACAACGTCAATGACTATTTATAGCAAAAAGTGATTAACCCTTAATGAATAAATTGTAAAATTTAATATATATATATATATAATATATATATATATATATATTTATATATATATATATACATACGTACACGTACACACACCACACAACACAACACACACCCACACACATATATATATATATATATAATATATATATATAGATATATATACACTTGATGCTGGTCTGTAGGTTTCATGCCCACGGTCGGGGAGTTTAGACCCTCAGCTGTTCTCAAAATTTGCTCAGAATTTTGTATTACCTCCTGAAATATATATATATATATATATATATATATATATATATATATATATGTGTGTGTGTGTTGTGTGTGTATATATATATATATATACACACACACAAACTATATATATATATATATATATTTCAGGTAATACAAAATTCTGAGCAAATTTTGAGAACAGCTGAGGGTCTAAACTCCCCGACCGTGGGCATGAAACCTACAGACCAGCATCCAGTTTTCAGTACGTAACCATAATGTCAATTGAAGGAGTGAGAATACATTCTCACTAAGAGAAAGCTAAGTTTTATTCCTGATAACTTGAAGAAAAAGTGTAAGTCATATTGTACAATAAGGAAGTAGGTTAATAAAGTGACATATTTATTTAATTTGTCAAATAGGTGATATTTTGGTGTATTGCTTTCTTGTGATTTCGCTTAAAATTTTGCTAATTCTTTTTATTATGAAATAAATGCCTTCGTGTTGTATTTTTATTTATTTATTTTTGCCAGTCCATGTTACATGTTTTTACTGTCTAAATATCCTTCCCTTCTAATAGAGGAGCGTTATGGAAATCTGGAACAAGGAGGAAGGTTGAAACTTCCGAAATCTAGGACCTGGGGGATGGTTTTTGATTTTCAGAATTTCTCAAAGATAAAAGAGGATGGTTTTTTATTTTCAAAATTTCTTAAAGATAAAATGCTGTCATGGATGGTGATGTGACACTATCCGACATCAGTGGTGCCATCTTCAAGTAACGCAATCCTAAAATGTTCTTCTTCTGTTAATTACAGGAAATATGTTGAGCAATATACTTGTATACTATCAATCAACAAAGTGTGCAACATATTTGCTTTGCAGTCAGTTAAGGCAATCGGCGGAAAAAGAAAGATAAAAAAACAGCACGCCTAGAAGCTATAAAATCATCATGCATCATAAATATACAAGGTAGAATTTCCAAATACGTAATTACTTTACCTCAAAGTTTTCCCATTTATACCAAATGTATTATTTTTACATGTTGCCGACTGCCCAATAATCAACTTGGAAAAGTTTTTAACATACCACAATAAAAAGTTTTCCTGCCACCAAAAATATTTATCTACTAAGAAAAAGATGGAAGAGACAATGGTCATATTTGTCTATTAAAAAAAAGTAAGAAACGACATAAGAGAGAACAAGAATGGGAAAAAATGAAAAAGAAATACGTAAAATGTTTTTCCTTTAACGTACATAACGGAAAATAAACATTCAGTAAACTAATTTGACACTGAAGAACATGGACAGTAATTTCACTGGCTCCCTCCAAAATTTATAAAATAGCAGTGTCAGTTATTTCTGGTTTTGCGAAATATTTGAAAATTTTTAATAAAAGCTCTGCTCGCAAATTCCATCATTTCAGTGTAAAAAATAGTTTCCATCTGAAACTTTAAACCTTAGAAATGCGATATTCCAACGCGTGGACTTGTGAGCCACTGGTCTACCCTTCAACGCATCCATAACGTATAAATATTTCATTTCATGTAAGAGTCCGACAACATTCAATTTCCCTTTCCCTCTCAACGGAATCATGCAGTCAATTCACAAGCGTTTCCACTGGGTGCAAACGTTCAGATAAAAAAGGTTCTTCCTTATGCAATCTGCTATAGCCAACTTCGTTTCTCGTTACATTACTCAATATTCGATTTCCAAGAACGGTCCTCTCACTTGGGTCCTGCTTTTGGACATTTATACGTCCATTTATTCAAGCGCCTTTTCGCTATCAAAAGAAAACTCTCGCTTGGCACACTATAACGGGCATACGCCAAAGCAAACATTGACAAACACGCATACAGCTAACTACACTATAAACGTATATCAATATAAATGTATATATCAACACCCACACAGTTGGTAACTGCAAATGTAGCCGAAAAATTCAGAAAATCTAACGTTTTATCACCGGTCTCAATATACATCCACATGGCAGTTTATCAAAATAAATTCAGAAGCGTAAACCTAAAAAAAATCCTTCCAGACAAAACATATCCCTTTTTCCTACTATTATCTATATAAATATATATAATATATATATATATTTAAAAAAAAAATATATATATATAATATATATATATGTATATATATATCTGTGTGTGTATGTGTGTGTGTGTGCGTGTGTATGAGAGAGAGAGAGAGAGAGAGAGAGAGAGAGAGAGAGAGAGAGAGAGAGAGGGCAAAACTTCAAAGACATAGACACGAACAAACAGAGAAGATCTGCATATACAGTAAATAGACCCAAACTCGAGGCAAATGGAGACGAGGCTTGGATAGAGTACCAAAAGGGGAGTCCCAATTTTCTATATATATCCTCTCCTGTGTCTTTCATCTCCCTCTGTCCCTCAAAATGAACTTACGCGGCGCAAAGAGAACCTAAACTATATTCAAGTTTCTTTGTGACTCCCTCCGTTTTGCTGTTGTAGTAGTTGTTGTTGTTGTTGCTGCTGCTGTTTTTTTTTCTTTTTTTCACATGTGTCAGATCAGTTGCAACGGTTGGGCATATCCCACAATCACCTTCCCTAACGGCATCACACTCGCCCCGGGTAACCCTGCTGTCTGTGGATCTCTTTGAGAGAGAGAGAGAGAGAGAGAGAGAGAGAGAGAGAGAGAGAGAGAGAGAGAGAGAGAGAGAGAGAGAGAGAGAGAGAGAGAGCGCTTGAATGAACTGCAGAACGACCCCTCTACTACACAAGGTGGGGAGGTGAAGGATGACTGGGGGGAAACGTTTTTGTGTGAAATGTTTTTGTATGACATCTGTAACGGATGGAGATATTCCCTCTGTCAGTCGTCCTCTATCGCTGGGAGAACACATTGCTATGTAGAGCCTTGCATGATCTTATTTTTGTTTGTTGTGACAAGCATTCCCAATACAGGCAAGAAGTTTTGTACATTCTACATAAAAATAGCAATAGTACCATCCAGCGTCTACCATTATCATCAACGGACTCACAGCACTGTTTGTTGGAATGCCACGCAGAAGCAGTTACAATATACAAAGTTCGACTGAGAAACGAAGCAGTAATAACGACGACAACATTAACAGCAGTAGTAGTGACACGTTCACACAGGGAACGTTTCACTCTCAGGAAAGAAAAAATCAAATCAGTAAAAAATCAAATGGCATCACCATCATGTTAGGTTTCTTTTCATATATAAGCAAACGCGAATGATGATTTTTCCTGCTAAGATATATCTACAGTTATGATCATCTTGAGAGAACAACTGAGCAGGAGCTTTTATAAACAGACCATTAAAATTCTGAAGTACTAAGAGACTAAGCTTTAACCTGTCCTTCGTGAGAGAGTTGGCAGAAATGCAATACATCCTTTTAATTTATTCAAACTGTTTTATAAGAATGGACAATGGCGTTATCAGGCCAATATAAAATGAGTTAAAAGTAAATTAATTAACAAACATATAAATCAGGAAATATTGATTTGGACAATTATCGAAATTCATAGGATGATAAAATATCCATGTGACACATCATGACATGTCTGTTTGATATTGATGGAAATATGTGAATCATAATTGCATCATTGCCAGTTAACTGAGTTACAATGAGATTAAAAGTAATAAAATCCCAATAATAATAATAGTGACAATCATAATGATAACAGATGACGATAGAATGAATTTGGCAATGCGAATACCGACCCGTTATTTATAGATTGTATAACAAATAAAAAAGATAGAGTAAAGTTTCATTTCAGACTTATACACGCCGTACACTGGATAGACAAATGAAAGACCAACAAAGCAAAGTATATTCAAACGATAAGATCTTGAATAAGATCCTTGTTGATAGCTGAATAACGCATGCGTAAAACCCCTTTCCCCTGTCAAATGGCACCGAATACCTGAAAAGGTACTTCAGAATAGAAATTCCGAGCGGAAGTATCAAGCAGGGAGCGGGAAAAGATTGATTTTGCTGCTTTCGAGAGCCTTTCGCATGGTAACGAATGGAGGTGAACAAGAGTGTTAGCTCTTGAATTATGTGATAACATTGGAAACGGCGTGAGAAAAGGAGGCGATTGTGAGAGCTGTATCGGGCAGGCAGAAGGGAGAGGACGAATAATGGGAGACAAACATCGTACACAATATCTGAAAAGAACCTTTGGTATTTTAGAGAAGCCGAGTCAAGGCCGGGCTGACCTGGTGAATTCAAATTGAAAGTCAGAGGGAATAAGAAATGTGCGCCGCTTCAAGATGATCGGGAACAGATATCAAGAAATTATTAAAAAAAGAAAAGAAACAAAAAAACAGCGGAACAAACTTCAGAAAGAGAAGCAGGCGCTAAGACGAAGTTAATATAAGAGAATGTGAATTCCCTGTACTACAAAAATCCTATCTACTGAAAAGCTCTCGACTAGATATTTTAAAATGAAAGCATTAGAAACATTTGCATTTTTCCATAAGAGTACGTGATCTGACAAGTTAGCGATGCGTTTAATTAACTTACTATTTATATGCATGATGTCTGGACAGAAATAAATCAGTTTGCTGCTTAACATCCCAAATGCTAAACACTCATATGACGACCACAGGGCGAAAGTTAATCCCAAAATGAATGAGTTGAGTTGAGTTGAATAGAGAATTTAGGACAAACGCCAACCACTAGGGCCTATGAGGTCATTCAGAGCTGAAATGGAAATTGACAGCAAAAAGGTTGAAAGGTGTAACAGGAGGAAAACCTCGCAGTTGCATTATGAATCAAGTGTTAAGAGAAAGTGGAAAGTAAGATGAAGAAAGAGAATATTAAAGGAGGTACAGTAAAAGGAACGAAAGTAGTTTGCACGCTGCAAAGAACCCTAAATAATATTTACAGTGCACCGAATGAGGTCCACTGACGGCCTTACACCCTTAAGGGAATCCCAAAATGAAATATTTTTTACCGTCAATAAATTCATATAATAAGAGACTGAGCAATGACTGATGTAGCACGACAATCATTAAGAAGTCTGTAAACCTTCCTTTTCTAACCATCAACGCCTTCACACGAGAGCAATAATTTCCACTAACCAAGTGAGTGTTTATATTTATGCTTATCACTGACTTGACGAGCATTCATAAAACGCAAATACAGCAACCCTGCAGTTAACGAAACATAAATAATAAGTTACTTAGTATTTTTAAATGATTAAAGTAATGGCAGATCAGTTAAATGTATGTCAACACTTTTATTCAACACACCGTAAGGGGTTAGTGCCGTCAGGTGCAACCATTACTAAAGGGTGTTTGCAGTATCCCTTCTACCCTTAGCTGCACCCACTTTTTAGCCTTTAACTTTACCTCCAATCCCGCACCCTTCTTCAGTCTTGCTGTCCAACACCTCCAACTATTACTTAGTGGAACTGTAGGGTTTTCTCCCAGTTCCACCTTGAGATCTTTTGTACTCCATCTGTCTAATTTTCTAGATCTCTATCTCGCTGGCCAAACACGAAAACTCCCTCTTTTTACTTTCTTAAATGGTGTCTCAGTGTTTGGCTTGACAGCTTAAATTTCCTAGGCTAAAAAGCATTACTACATGTTAAAACCAATAATAATAATAATAATAATAATAATAATAATAATAATAATAATAATAACTGCTCTTTCTGTGGCATTTAATTCATATACCAGCTGCACGCTGATGGGAAGACGATCGTCAAACTCTACTACACCAATTACATACCGTAGAAACCGCCATTATTTTTAATGTTCATGCCTTAAGAGTAGGTGCCTTTCCTAATAATAGTAATAACGAATTATTTCAGAAACCTGAACAGAACGTTGCCATTACCTGGAATAGTCTCCAACATCGTTGACCTGAACAACAGGTTTCTTTCAGTGTTCAAATAACCATATAAAAGACCTCTCATAGATAAGTTAGTTACCCAAGTATACACAATTCAAAAGACCGGTTCACACTTTGTTTTTCTTTTGAACGTTCCCTTTCCAATTTAAATCAATGAAATTAAGGAAATGAGTTGCAATCGGCTTTTTAATTAAAAAGTAAACTGCTACTGATACTATCACTGCAACTAATGTGGCTCCATCGAGCATTGCAGCTTGTGGTGCACGGGAAACGCACCTTGTCTAATAGGCTTCTCCTCAAGGGATCTTTTCTACCCGCCATCCCGAACACAACAGGTCTTTCTGGTCCTGTCTCGCTTTTCTCTTCCCGTTTTGTATATCTCCAGGTTGGAGCTTCTTTCGAATTCGTCGTCCATTCATTCTTTTAAGAAGGCCTAACCAATAGCCTTTTCCTACTTATTCCGTATGAATGGAATCAGAAGTTTTCCTATCAAGGATCTTTCTCAAACAATGGCTGCGGAAACAATCAAGTCTCTACAGGTGATGTGCACAAGTGAGCCAATCATTGGTAACAAAGCAAGCCAATGTTGAGCTTTGTTTTATTGCGATCATTTTGTTGAACAAGAATCCCTTCGACCGAGACTCAAAGACTAGTTACTACTCGACCCCTATGATATTGCTTTATTTATTCAAAGTGATTAACTTCTTAAAATGTGTCCTAATTCTGTTCATCCTTTGCATTCATATCTTCCCTACTATATTTCACCATTCCTCTTGTGAGGTTGAATACCACCCAATTTTCTAGATTTTTTTTTTTTAGGTAATTAGATTACTACATTATCTTAAAAATTATGCAACCGAATCGTTGGAACATCAGAATGTCAAACTTAGTGCAAATTCCCCTATGCTGAGCAGGCTTATATGAATTTCATTTCATACTTCATCAATTCATCTTATTTGGTTTCCTTTGTTATTTTTCTTCCATAGCTTATTTTCTGTATTCCTTTTCCGAGTTGGATGTCTTTCCCTAGCTGGGCTCATAATAATAATAATATTAATAATATTTTAGAAATGGGAAGAAGATAACACAGTATATTGGTTTTAATCAAATTTCCAATCGTAAAACTTCATTCACTGATTCACTCTTGCTGCATATTGTCTATTGCACAACTAATTGCAAGAAAAAGTTTGCTTGTTTCTCATATTTTGTTCAGTATATGATATCTTGGGCTAAACCAGTGGTATCATCAGCAAAGCTGAATACATTACAATGAAATCAATTAATTTCTACTTGACCTGAAACCTTTTGATAGTAAACAAAGCGACCTCCAAATGAAATGCAATCAGACTCCGCCCTTATGGCCCTGGAATGCGTAAGAGAAGCGTTTTTTTATTTCTCTCTCTCTCTCTTTTTTTTTTTTTTTTTTTTTTAGCGCCGCTTTCTTCCTTCACACACCCTCTTAATTAGGTAATTACGTTGCCAGTGTCGTAAATTTTACGATAAAAACAAACAGTTACTTCCAGTGATCAAAGCAAGTTTAGAAATACATAATGGCATCTGCTCTTAGAATTCTAGATATTATTATATTTTTATATATTCATAATAAGCAAACATTTTTAGGGATCAGGCTGCAAGGCCATGACATTACCGAGCTTGCTTCCACAGAACAGATTGCATACAAGAACACATAAAAAAGTAAAGGAGTTGAATAACCTAAAGGTGGTGTGTAAAGGTGGTGTGTTCAAAGGGTCTTGACCTTAATGTTCTCTGCGAATCTGTTTCACACAAACAATTTTGGTACTAATTAAATTGAGTTTTAATTGAAATTATGGAATATGCTTGAGAATATTTTTATTGGAAAATCTGAAACGTTTGTTATTACTTCCAAACGTTTTAGAACTTTACCTTTCAAGAATATTTGAGAAAATTATGAATAAATGGCGCAATTTCAATGTGGAAAATAGCTCAGTATAATAGTTTGACATTACCACCTAATATAGCATAACAAATTCATCATAATTAAAATATTTATCTAAATATACAAAACGACGAAACCTGTGAACGTATTTCTATAATACCTTGCAATTATTGTTAGTCGTCAGCAAAACCCCTACGAGAATTGGTTTGACAATATCGCAATACTCATTCCAGTCGTTCAAAATAAATTAAATGCAGACATTACTGTGAAGGAATGAATTTAATCCTCGTTACAGCTTACCTACTTAGTCCTTGACAAACCTTGCAGGGGTAGTTACGTACTCTAGTGTACTAATATATATATATATATAGTATATATATATATATATATATATATATATATATATATATATATATAGTATGTATATGTATTTAGTGAACTAGCTGGCAGCATCAACAATCGTTCATGGTTGCTAACCATTTATCAATATTTCGCTGACCACGGTCATACCAAATTGAAATTTAAAGGAAGGGAAACAAATAAGCAAAGAAAAGAATGTACCACCACTTGATCCCTCTTGGTCTGTGTACCTTAGGAAGGGAAGGACTCATTCATGCGAACAAGCCCACAACCAGAAGCTTATACACACATCCCCACCTGCTCACTAACCTGCACCCACGCTCCCGCCATCCTATTCTCCCTCCATTCCAAACACGTGCACGTGGCAAAAAAAGGCCAGGTCGTAAACAAAGCATTGTGTAACACTGTAGGAAACAGAAATCTCCATTTCGCTGCTTAGCTGGGAGTAATGAGATTCCTTATAAAAAAATAAAATGAAATAAGCCTCCATGAACAATAGGACTAGTATACAAGGAAAATCCTGTAAAATAAGTAGTTTTTATGCAAAAAAAAAAAAAAAAATTGTTTCCAACTGCAAAAAATAAAAGTTTATGTTATTGCTGTTGTTGCCCATCAACTCTAACTTCTAAATGAGGCTTTTATTTGAACTGTACAATTTCTATCAACCGCCACCCAACGTATTACTAATATTCACCTTAGTAATTCCATCTTTTCATCTCGCTACCCATCACTCGATTTGAGCAAACAACAAGGGTTCTCAGAACACCGGTAACTGGAACGAGTGGCGTCGTCGAATTAGCATCGCTATTTCATCAGTTTTGGCGGTAAAACTGAGAAACATCAACCCACTAACAAACACACCCGAACCCACCGATTTCAACCCACCAAACCCTCAAGTCGACTTTCCCAAGACCATTTGAAATGCGGTTTCCATCGGCTCCTGAATTTCCATTTTGCGGAACCCGAGCGATAAATTGAGGTGATATAGCATGAGGTCCGATGGCTTTTGAGAGCATTTGCATTCATTTCGGTGGTTCTTTTCAGTTGTGTTCGGACATCTTGCTGACATCTACACTCAAGCTACGTTGGTAAGATTTGCGTTAAACAACTAACTGCGGAAGATGCCCAAGATCACTCAATAGGTTCATTAATTTACGAATGTCTAAATTAATCATGCCAATTCTACAGTCAAATATAAATGCGGAGTGTTATCCACACCCAAGAATAAAACACACTGTCATATAAGTTGACAACAAATTGCAAATAAATTCTGAACAAAAGTAATGAATAAATTTAAGCAATGTGAATCAACCCATGAATAAAGAAGCAAAACATAAGCCAAATCACTAGTGAATTCCGCATCAGCTCCGACGAGGGCAAATCTTCCTTTTCCCTCGCAGGGGGAAGCCTCCTGCTGCTGCACCACTTAGGAATTATTGCCGATGCAGTCTAATACCGTCGATACATCCTGGGCTCTTACAGCAGGATGTCTGCGAAGTGCTTTGCTCATAACTCCTGCGAACCTTGAAAAGGGAAGCCTCGGATTCTCCGCTCGCAAGACAAATTTCCTCATTCCTTCCTTCCTTCCTTCCTCTGCGCTTGTGTTCATGTACCCGGGGCTGTGAGCTCATTACATCCATACGACCTTTCTAATCAAGTAAAAACACCTAATTGCAACAGTGATGCATTGCTAACGGGGAATTTTCATCTTTCCTCGGCATAATCATCTTCATTATCAGCAAATTCCGCAATTGGTAACTGTTCTGAACCATAATGAGATCGTAATTAGGTTTCACTCAAATACTGTCCGTTTGCTTTGACAAATTTTTAACTGTTAAAGAATTCATTTGCACTTTGAAGTAACATTTCCATTTCAAAACACTTTTACTATATCACATCTGAGCCGCATTTGTGATGCAATTTATATGATGGACCAACCACGTATCAGTGGAAATCACATTACATAGAAACAGACCATGCGTGAAAGCTATATCATAATTCCAAAACTGCTTTACGCAACCATGAAACAGAGTCATGATCACAGTTAGTCTCATATCTCAACCTTTAATGCGTTTACTGATGTTTCTATATTCCTGACAGACCAACACAGAACTCGTTCTGAATAAACAGCCTTTTTAGCAACTTTGGAAAAGTGTTTCTGAACGATCCGTGCCTATCTTTCTTGATTTTCATTATCTTCACTCCGCAAGTACCTTTGAGATTGCAAAATGATTTTTTAAAACCAGAGTTTTTCGATAAGATTAAATTGATTAATTTTCAGTATATATGGGCGCTTGCGCTTGCGCGCGCACACACACACCCACACACACACACACACACACACACACATATATATATATATATATATATATATATATATATATAATATATGTATATAGGAAAAAAGAAAACATTTGTGATTGTTTATGTCTATTAAAACTGGCGTCACAACATCTAGGTAGACGCCGTAATAAAATTTAATAGAAAACTAGAAAGAAATGATTTCAAGAAGAAATTTATTCAAATATATAAGAATATAATCATACTTCTTCGAATATATTATCATTACTTATCTATACAGGGTGGGCGGCAGTAAAATCTTAATTTCTTCCAGAAAACTGACAGTTAGCAGCACCACCTAAGCACTGGCACATAGCAAGTGCCAATGGCATTGGACATTCATTTGCCGAGTGAGGGCTTATGGATTCCTTAGTGACAAGAAACACCTCCTAAATAACAGTTGGACCTCTTCCCTTGAGACCAGAGGCAATCACGCCTTTATTCCTTTAGGGCGGCAAGCACGTTTGGGACAACAGCATTCTTTTCACCTTACAGAGCATAAAAATCATCAAATGGACGTAGTTCTGCGATTTGTAATTTCACAACACGAATTCATACTGGAAAAAAATTTTGGTTGCTCGTTCCATCTCTTCAAATACAAGGTCTGGTCGGTAACAGAAAACTGTCATCTGTGGTTTTTCGAATTTTTTTTCTGCCATTTCCAATTTTCCTATTGTGCTTTGACGCAAAATTGGAATGATTCCTTCACTAATATTCAGAATGCAATACCACTTCAGTACAATAACTTCTCAAAGTCATCAAAGTTCCTTTCTGAATAGACATACGAAGGAAGGTCACATTTGTTCAAGAATCGCCTTGACTTATTTTTCTGGAAATTAATTTGTAATTTATTTAGCAAAAGTTCATATTTTTGGTAACGACATATACGAACTTGAATTTGAGAGCGTCATTGACACTGATAGCAATCAGTGTTAAAAAAGTCTCTTCGAAAAACGTGCGGTTCCAACAACTTATGACAAACAACTTATTATTTTATGTTTTTGCAGTTGCCATGTGGCGTTGGGTTTAAAATAATAAATAAGGACTCATTATTATTATTATTATTATTATTATTATTATTATAAGATGAAAAGAAAGACACGGAGTAAATAGCTCAATATTATATGTCAGGTTATCAATGCGTGATGTGACCTCCAGCTTACTCGGGACGTGTGCAAAATTTCCCCTCAAGTATGAGTCGTAAACACCACATTCCTAACTTAACGTGAAGCGGTCTTCGTAATTAGTACTCATACTTATTACTAACAACAAGGATCGAATAAAATGGACACAAATTACATACGTTCATATACTCTCAGTTATAAATGGAAACAAAATAATCGAACAGAAACATTGCCTAAATTCAGTACACCCGATAAATTAAAACGTGCTAAAATTAGCGGTCAGAGAGAGCTTTGTTTCACCAACGAAAATTAAAATAAATTCTCTATATTTTTTTGGAAATCATTTTTCTATGCTGTTTAACATGAACATTATTTATTTTTTACATTTTCATTCTACTAAATAAAGCATAAATATCCTATTCTAAAATTCCTTTATCTTTAACTCAACGCGAAACACCTTTTTCAGACTTTTTTGGGCTCTTCCATAGACCTTTTCCTACGTACCTCCGCCCTCACAACAACAACAGCAAAGAAGTTTGTAGGCTTACTCCCCGACTCAACAAAGAACAGGAAACGATAACCTAACCTAAAGCACAAACAACACCCCTCGAATAGCGAGCCTCTAAATGTCTCAGGGTAAAGTAACCTGAAATATCCCGCTTCCGAGCGTCATGTGGGAGCAACAGACCGTGAATTTATATCACAAAATAGCCGCTGTGGGTCATACCCACGGAGTCCCGGGTAACGACAATATCCGTTGACCTACTACAAATCCATATAGATAACTCGTTACATAAGAAGAGAAAACATGTATCTTTCACGTCGCGTTTGAAGAGTCAAGATAAACACAGGTGTCTAAACTAAACTTGCAAGTGGAAACAAACTGCAGTTTGAGGTAACATATTTCATTTGATGTACGTTCATGAATGTTAGCTCGTGCTTACATGTAGGTATGGAAGTGCGGACCCCAACAAAAACAATATCGATCCGAATAGACACGCAAAGGAAGGGGGAAGAGAGAGAGGAGAGAGAGAGAGAGAGAGAGAGAGAGAGAGAGAGAGAGAGAGAATCGATATATTACCATAATGATTAAGAAAAGAAAAATGTTCTTAAAGGAAAAAAGTACAAATGCAATTGGAATATAAAGTAAGCAAACACAGTCCTTCTATAGAAAAAATAAAATATCAAAAATAAAAAACCAAAGGAGTGAAAGAATACGGGAAAAGAGAGAGAGAGAGAGAGAGAGAGAGAGAGAGAAGAGAGAGAGAGAGAGACTTTGACTCGCAATTTGGAGGTGGAGAATATTTTGGTAAAAAAAAAAAGAAAAAAAAAAAAAGAGGGGGGAAACAGAAAAACCCGTCGAGTGAATTTCAAAAAGCTGAGCGCGATTTCTGTTACTGTTATGATGGGGCCAGGGGGCTCAAACACCGACAGGAAACGATTCCGGCAGGAGATATACGAACCATAAAAAAGGCGAGGCGAGTGTTTGAACGGCAGACGAACTTGTTTGAACGACAGAAGAACGAGTAAATGAGCGACAGAAAACGCACGGCGTCCCTGACCCCCGGGAGATTAAATTGAAAACGGCAGTGAGGAACTATCACCAGGGATTTATTCTTTCTTTATCCAGTTTTTTTTCCCTCTCATTTTAGAGTTGTTTTTCTCAATTACATACAGTGGGAAACTAAGGGATGTTAAAATCAGAAATGGCGAGAGGACGAACAGGATGGAAAGGTAGTTAAGATTTTATTTAAGTAAACAAATTCCTTATGGCTGCTATTTCATGAAAAAAGAATAAAACTGAGAACTTGATATTACGATAAAGTGAGTGAAAGATTTCCGCTGTAACTTCCAATGCACGGCATACAAATGATTCAAGACTGAGCGGGAGAGAGATTACTGGTGCAGAGGAGGAGAAAGCAGAATGAATGAAATCTCGCAAGCGAAAGGACGGGGAAACGAGAGGACAACAAACACTGACAATAGACGGTAGAAACCAACACAAAAGCCAATCAGCTGTTCGGGGTTTCCTTCCCTCAGCCTGCACTGTCCCCAGTAACCCCCCAAACCCCCAGCATTAACCAGAACCCCAACCCTCCATCCCGACGTCATAGCCCACCCAAAGGCCTGGGAAAACGAACTGGTTGAGTTGCTGGAAGCTCAGAGAATGAGAGACAACTGGTTCCCCGTAAGCCCAAAGCCCAACGCCCGGACTCACTCTATAGCTACCGCTGCTTTCTTCCCGTCTCGTCTGAATGTCCACTTCTCTTGGGAAAACTCGCCAATAGCTTCATTTATGCCTAAGACCAGACGACTGATTGCGTTATGCCAACGTGGTCGTACATCCCATAGGACTTTCTTTCCACCGCTGACTGGTTTAGAAAATGTAACAAATATTTCTCTGACGCTTTCGGCTGATGTTTAACAAACACAAGACTGTCAAACTGCATATGGTAAATAATATAATCATAAAAGTGAATTGCAGCCGAGTGACCCTGTCTGAGGCCTAAACTACGGTATTAGTTTTGACCTTCTACACCCTTCAACTATTATTATAATAACAATCAATACGGTTTACATCTTTTCTAAGATGAAAATTAAAATCTCATGAAAAAAATAACAATAAACAAGGGAAAAGCTACCAATCCTTCGAACTTTAACAAAAATTGCTGATAAATCTTTTCCATAAGCCCTGTTCAAAGGAATCCATTGCTTGAAACAATGGAAGTAGAAATATGACGAAAGCAGTCACAACCAGAAACAAGGAATATAAAAATCGTTCAGCAGGTCTAATTCATGAACTCGAACATGCAAGATATCTGTCTGCCACTACTCTACTATATGTCTTCATTCATGGTACGTTAGTTTTGTTTATTATAGATAAATGTCAGAAAAAGACCATTCATATGATTAATTCGGCGATATCGATCCTGACACGAAAATGCATTTTCAAATTGTCAGAAATTAATGTAAAGCATATTGTATGAGTGACTCAACAATTATCATTATAACCATAATCACTATTTTCATTTCTTTCAATATCAGTTCCACCTTTACGGCTGGTTACTATGGTTTTCATTATCGAAAGGATTAATGTAAATGGTAATCTACCCCTCCTGAAATAAAGGCGAACCAGCTATTGTAACAGCAAAGGTTTTGCAAGCAGAATACGTTCCAGCCACGTAATTATGTTCGGAAATTATTAGTCATTTAATATAATCAAAACTATCTGTAAGTCAAAATTATCTGTAATAGCATAGTATATATATTTTGAGAAGTAAAGGACTATCATTATAATGATCCAGTCATAAGTGAATTTAATTACATGTATTATTTTTACTTTAGCAACAATCCATTACTCTGCAAGAATGTGGTCACAATATTGAAATACACAGTAATCCAGGCATCCTGACTTCTTAATTAAGTTTCCCTGATTTTCATTGATTCCATGTTTATCCAATAGGTTTTAACCAAACCTGAATATCAAAATGACTCTATATTTATTGTGACTCTCCACATTTCGCTTACCAAACGAATCGCCTGGAATCAGTCATGCCATCAAGGATTAGATTGAAATCAAACTGGCCAACCGGAATGATTTTAATGGAATAGTTCCTGTGTTTCCTACAATAACATCCGTTCCCCTTCCCTTTCATAATAAACCCCCAAATAAGAAACCCCCCAAAGCCCTCTATGTGGCATTCACCACTCCCCCTCCCCCAGGGGCCCTCCTACCACCTCCCCTTTCCAGCCTCTTTCATCCGTCACAGATGTCATCTGTTAACATTAGCGTCCTCATACCCAGTCTATACGACCCCGTAACCAGCCACTCCCGATGCTACCTCCCCGCCTCCCGACCCCCCCCCCCCCCCCCACCTCTCCCCGCCCCGCCCCTTTCCTTTCTCTTTTCCAGCGCCGCTCCAAAGAACTCAAAGGCTCCTGCTCTGCTCCCATCCACCCTCCGACCGACCCACCCTTTCCCCCTTCGTCACATCTGTCGTTTCTGGTGCTTCGGCAGCGTTACGCTTGTCCATTGCTTTTTCCTCCCTTTTTTCTTTCCCCTTTCCGCAACACGCATCGTGGGCCTAGAGAGGCCCACATTTGCTTGGTCAACTGGACATTCCAATCCACTCCTACTCCTCACCCTCGTCCTCTTCCCTTTAGGGGAGGAGGTATTGATCAATTTAGTGGAACACGTGTCTTCTCTCGCGGAATTCACCTAAATAAGGGAAATAATAAACAAGAAGGATTCGGGAATATGGCGATGCCGCCTCGATCGTTGTCTGTCTGCCTGACTACTACATTTGACAGCGAGGGAACGAACTTATGCATCGTAGTGACACACAAAAAAAATGAAAAACATACAGAATAATCTTCATTTATGACTAACCCCGCTCCTAACCGCCGTCAAAAAACATACTCTGCCTTTATATGGGCTAAACTCAAGGGAAATCATTCGATATTTACGTTAATCGGCTAGTAACGGAACCCAATCATTCACAGGGCAAGTCCCACAGTAGTAAATGTATCACTAAAAAAAAAAAAATAAATAAAAACTAGACGTAACTTGACTTTGCATTCAAGATTCCATCTGAATAATAAATAGAAAAGAAAATCACTCTAGTCTCACTCACATCTTTGAACAGAGGGTGAAATTACTTGAACATAGAGTGCTTTTAATTCCTTTGCTTTAGAAACGAAAGAAGTGAAATGGTATGTCATTACAATAGGGATTTTGATAATATCAGCAGTAATACATCCCAAACAATAAAGAAAATTTAATCAAAGAAGAAACGCTAGTGATAATAATAATTATATCCTGACGCTCCAACAGAGTCGTCTCAGAGAAATTCACTGAAGATAATTTTCAGAGCCGATACAGCATATTCACGAATCTGGGGACGACTGTCTTCGACTCGGGTATCAACCCGAAGTGACAATGAACAGAGCAAACTTATTATTCAGAAGGCCTTGGCTGCACTTTGGAAATGTGTTGCGAATAAGCACAGTACGATTTTTCGCAAACTGGTTATTCAGGTGACAAATGAAATATGTTTGTATCACAATAGATACGTGATGTATGATGAAAATTGTATAGTCTCGATCTGTATATTTTATTTTACAAATGTACAATTTCAATGAATATTTCGTAAACTCACTGAGCTCTCATAATAAAATTTCAGACTGAAATTACACACACACACACACACACACACACACACAAATATAATCATAATAATCTCTCATACCAAGTCAAGGAAAAGATACAAAGGTAAATTATGACTTGGGCAGTAAAAGTAACAGCATAAATATCAATATATATGCAACTCGAATATAAATATTTGTTACCCAGAAAAACTATGCAAAACAACATACGACAGAAACGTGTTACGCATATACGGAAATATTTCTTGAAGATAACTTTTCGAAACATACAAAGAAGAATGGACCTTCCGGGTGACACAGAGTACATAATTCATGACAAGCAAAGCGCTTTAACCCGGCCAAGCATCAGCCAAACTATAATGAACCATTAACCAAATGAGTTTACACCGCAGTTATACTGTGCTCGCCCGTCCAATCTGGAAAGAATATGACCGCTGTTCTAGATATTCCATGTCCCAAGTATTCACTAACATTCTCCATTACTGCAAAAGCTGAAAGGGAGAGGGATGAACGTACCGGTAATTAGGGCGGAATATGGTCAGCGAGGACGACCGGGATAAAGACTTTGTTGGGTTAATTAATATTTATAACGGATATTCAATGTCAGTCATGCACAAAGCCCGGTTTCAGAGTGAGATTAGCGCGGACCCAAGAACGCCACTCGGATGAACGTAATATAAGCGTTGAAAGTTTAGTTACGAGATACCATGAGAGAGAGAGAGAGAGAGAGAGAGAGAGAGAGAGAGAGAGAGAGAGAGAGATTTTTTAAATTAAGACCCACTCCAGGGAAGCAATTGGTACATGTAAATATTTGCATGCCTAAGTAATCACTAATCAGATCATGCCCACTCAATGCCTGGTAAGAGTAAGACATATTCCGAGTGACTGCTGAATTCTGGGTATCAAGTGTTTCAGCTAAAAGAAGATGAAACCCTTCCGCAAAATCTTATCTAAAACAAAAGAATCTTTCCTAGATAGTGACCCCAACAAATTACAGGGTCGTTATCTTGGACTAATATTTCTAAGGGATCATTGTCTTGATGACATTTACAGTCTTTTGTTTGTGTTTTTACATAATCTACAAAGAGCTTGTACTAAGCACGCTGCAGAACTAGATACATACCGGGTTAAAACCCTAGCACTGAGGACGTCTCCCTTTTTTTTATCCTGGAACACAACGAGAGAAAACGGCTGCGTAGGCATCGCACAAGGACAAAAATCAGAACCAAGTTGCCTCCTGCAGACAGGGGCGGGTAACTAACAGAGCCAACTTTTTTCCTTTCAACCGTATGTCAGAAGCGACAGAAAACTGGCAGAAAGCTTCGATTGACTTTCCATTACATTTCCATGGCTGACAAGGCAGTGGGATGAGGTGGGCGAGTAGGAGAGTGAGGAGGAGGAGGAAGAGGAGGAGGAACACGAGTAGAATGACAGAAAGGGGCATGAATAATAGATAGCTGCTTGGGTATTGGATAACGAACTCCAAAAAACCAGTACCATGTGACGGGTTTGATAGCCAAACCTGTTCCACCAGATCGACCCCTGCCGATGATGCATCGTTTGTAAGCGTCCATGTCACACAACGAAAGCAAATCATCCTTCATTTAAATATTCATTTGAGAGCAAGTCTGCCTCTGTAGGTGCCGGAAGAGCAATTACAGGCAATTATCAGTTCACGTACATTGCAATTCCGATGAAATAATTAAATAATTTGATCTCGCAATTCATGGTTTACTTTTACACCAAGCCAAGAACAATATTAAAAGTCAGTATGCCACTAATTTTTAATGATCTCGTGCTCAAACAAACACGCACGCACACTATGTATGTGCCTAAGTGCATGTATGTGTGTGAATTGTGTGTATAACTATTTGTTAGATTAGTTACCACAGAGAATGCCTCCTAGATAATGAATCACTCCTCACTGAAGTCAACAGTTTTAATTACTACAAGATGCTGAAAAATTACACTACAGCATCCTGGCCATTCTGAATAGTGGAACACCAAATAGCTGGGGTCATGGAGTCTGCCGTTCTCTGCTCTGTACTAATAATACAGAGGATCAAGATTAGGCAACATTTAAATTCTAGGAATGTTGAATAAGCATTAATATGAAACAGAAAAATGACATTTCGTGAGAGCAGAGTAAAAGGGTAATATGTTTAGAACTGGAAAGGATGACGATTGTTTGTGTCTGGGGCGGGTGACAAGTGTATGGGAAGGGACGGGGAGTGTATATCATTTATGAGAGAGAGAGAGAGAGAGAGAGTAAAAGCAAACATTTCTGGGAAGTTTGACTGTGCCCGGCTGTGCTTGGGAAGATGACAAAGGGTGATTGTGCTGGGTGATAAAACAGCATTGAAAGGAACAAAGATAGCACAGTTCGTAGCTGTAGAGTGCCAGTCATGAGTGAAGACGATTCTTGCTTAGTCGGGTTATGTAATGTGCTTGATTTTTGGGGTGTAGTTTAAGCAAAGAAAACAAAGTGAAAAAATTTGCTATTAACAGGTGTTAGTACTAACGTGGAAGAGCATTTTGACTATGTAATATCTCAACACTAAATAGAAGAAAATGTCATTTATAAATTATTCTAAATAGAACTATAAGTACAATAAGACGAATAAGTTAGATAAATCAAATTGGGAGTCAATAATATACAAGATAAAATTGATAATGATTATGCAAAATGCATTAATAGGTCACTGAGAGAGTAAGAAATGTAAGGAAGTACAGATGTACTATAGGAAGAAAGCGCTGCGAAGATGAAATCTTATGCCTAGTAAGTGGAAAATGGCGATTGTCAGAGATGTAGATGCCTGACAGAGATACTGTAAAGTAAGTCTAACAATGCATAAGTGAGCCGTCCCCCCCCCCCACTTCTCGCCCCCCCCCCCCCCTCACCCACCACCACAGAAAAAAAGTCAAGTGAAAAAGCTGAGTAGGTTAAATTTTGGGGCCAAATCTATGCAGATATTTAATGGAGAAAAAATTATACTAGTGGATAGAAAATGCCAACAAAAAGGTTAATGAGCAATACTAAAGAAAACGAAGAGATGCCCTCTCTAGAAAATGCAGCACTGTGTCGAGATAAGTTGAATGTGAAGGATAGAGACGCTTGGAATGATGTAAGAATAGAAGGAGTTAATTTGTGAAAGTAATTTTTATAGATACAAGAAAGCAACTAAACCGTTAAAGAATGGAAAGGGCCCAGGAGTGATATGATCGCTATATTACGACGATTGACTGGCTGACAAAGATTAGTTAGGTATGTCTTGATGAAGTTAGGATTCAAAGGAATGGCTAGGATGAACAATCGCCTATCAGCTGACAAAAAAAGGTGATGGAAGTGACTGTAATACAGTATCTATACCAACAGAACATTAAATAACAAAGTATGATGTAAAAGGGATATAGATGAAGGGACATGTGGATTCAGAGCAGGTAGAGGATGTGCAGATCAAGTTTTTGTTACGAAACAACCATGGACGAAGTTAGAGAGTAAAAGGAAACGGCAGTATGTGGCTTACAAGGGTCAGAAAAGTATCTGACATGATTAAATAAGAACTGCAACATAAAGAGATGGTATGCATGGCCATTTTCTGAAAGCTATCATTAGTTCTTAAGAAAGTAAAGGATGAGTTAGTATATGAGTTTGGGAGAGTGACTGCTTTGATGCAAAATAAAATGGAATTCATGGCTATGTCATTTCTATGGAGGGAATGAAAACAGATATTAAGGAGGAAAGAAGATTAGTGAGAGTGAGGAGAGCCTACCGAGACAGGTAACAGTTTTAAAATGTTGGAGAAGAACGTAGAAAGGGATGTTAGCAAGAGCAAGATTATGTGGACGAATGGAAGACAGGAATATGGAGCAATGGATGTGGTTGATTCATATAAGTTTTTTGGAGTAACTGTCATACATAATATTAGGATAACAGAAGAGGAGAGTTACAGTAAACATAATGCAGGAAAGTAGTAGGATCTCTGCAAATATCTGAAAAGGGAGGAGAGTGTTAGTGGTTGCTCAAGTACAGGTGTACGAATGAATTACTGAGCAAATCAACTTAAAGGAAGCTGGATGAGAGTTGGAAGGTGTTTACATAAAGTGCAGCAGAGATTTGTTAAAAAAGGTTAACATTGGTGGTATGAGAGTTCAGAGTGATTTGGTCAAGTGGAGAGGCTAGTCAATGATAACATGTTGATGTGATCAATATCTTGTACGAAAGAGGTCTTAGAACAGGAGACTCTTTATATCCACGTAGGGTGGATATAATGTCGTCGCCCTACACATAGATTCCAATACAGCTTTATAATGTGGTTGATATCGTGGAAATATTTGGTGTATATGAATCATCCTTGATTCGGTAGTTACAGTTAACTGGTGTAAGGTTTTATCCAAGATCCATTGTCCATTAAAATATACTTCAATTATATCTTCAATTATATATATATATATTATATATATATATATATATATATATATATATATATATATACGTGCATGCATTCAAAAACACATATAAAAAAAAAAAAAAAAACATAAAAAAATACGTATATGAATATGCATATGAATGACTGCATTTACAGTTAATATTAGAAACAATGTTAAAACACACGATTTCTGAAGACAGAATTCAAAATAAGAGGACCAACAAAATAACTTGAAACTGCACTTCGTATTGATTAAAAAAAACAGGATTTTTGCTGCCATTTCGTCACCTTTCCCTGCTTCATACTTCCAATTCGGATGGAAGATGTATTTGCCTTTGGAAGCTATAAATTGGTTTCCTGCTATAAAAGTAAGTCCTGCAATACGTTGGTATGATTACGTACATGGCTCTCTATAAAAACATAGATATACATCGAAGGAGAAAACAACATATACGCTCTTTGTTTCTTTCAAAATAATTAGTAAAACATAAAACAGACAAGATTTACTTTCCGCGAGAGAGAGAGAGAGAGAGAGAGAGAGAGAGAGAGAGAGAGAGAGAGAGAGAGAGAGAGAGAGAGAGACTCGACCTGATGAATCATGATTGAAAACAATCACCATTTAACAAAATTAATTCCTGCTCTTTCATTTTGAAGTGAACATTCCTAATTATCTACAGTACTGAAGTTTGTTTTCTGATTCGAAGACATGAACTGCCGGGAAAAAAACCGAGCCGAGTAAAAAGTCTTATCTCGTAAAATTTATTTTTTCTTTTACAAAAGTTCCTTTAATGGCAAAGATAACCCGATTGGAGCGGGAGAAATTTCAGTGCAGTCACCTGTAATACATTTTTGAAACGTCACCGCTACCTCGTTTATGTGAAGAAAAGTGTAAGCTTACAACCGAAAAGTAATGTTGATAAAAACACTACATGATTAACTGCCTAATCTATGACTTACTGAGTTAGGAAAACACTAGCGTGAAATTCAGACGTAACCCTAACCATCGCACCCATGACAAGACACGAGTCTAAATCGATAATTCTTTGATTTGGCTTTTCATTTAATGTATATTTTCATCGAACCATTTCCAACGTTAACACTGAAACTGACATTGCATATATAGATATATATATATATATATATATATATATATATATATATATATAATATATATATGTATAGTATATATATATGCACACACATATATATATATATATATATATATATATATATATTATCATAAGCTCCTGGTCAATTTTTACCAAATACGAATGTAATTGTAATAAAAAGAATGACCACTTATTCCCCAGTTCTTCTAAACTTTTGGATACACTCGTCAATTCAAAACCTGAGATCCAATTGGAAGGTATGAAGTAATTCTGACGTCCGTAACAGGATTCGAACCCACATCCTGAGTGGTCTGCTAGATAACGTGACCTCGTTCACAACATCAGCTTCATTAGCGGATTAAGCGTGGCAAATATGCAGTCAGTCTCTATTATATTTAAAAAAAAAATGATGGCTAATTAAATCTGTAACGGATCTCTGACTCTTATAAGCGTCAGTAAATGAAGGGCCTATTTCGTTTAGTTGAAATAATTTCCTATTTGACCCTTGACCTCCAAGTATAACCTTGAATTTTACCAAATTCGGCGCATCGGTTTCATTAAAGGTTAACTATGCCAAATATGAAGACTTTTAATTAATACGTGACATCACCCAACATTAAACATGAAGCTTTTAACATCGGATGTTCTTGAGTACATTATCAATGGACGTATGACCTTGGGTTTGACAATAATTGCACCCTTCAAACTGTCTCCATTACAGGATTAGGCATGGAAATATATGGCCAAAAAAAATGGCCAAAGCGCTACTGCTTTTTGACCTGTGACCTCTGTTGATGACTCTAACCCGTAACTAACACTTATGCATGTCAATTATGAAGCCTCCTTCCCCTACGGTTCAAAGGTTATGTCTAGACCAAATCCTTTTTTGACCGTTGCCCTCTAGGTATGACCTCACTGAAAGGGTTTCTGAATACGTCGTGAAGATTCACACCTGGTAAGATGCACAGCCATGGAAGACCAAAAGGACTTGCGCCTCTGCTCTCTCTCTCTCTCTCTCTCTCTCTCTCTCTCTCTCTCTCTCTCTCTTAAGATCATGACACTGATGACGTAAAATGTATTCATCGAGATTATAATTTTTACCATTACACCTTCCATTAATGTTTTACTGGTACAATAGCAGCGCGCCCTTGAGATCAAGAGGCTTTTAGCTAGAAAATGAATGACAACTCCATTACTAAAAGCAGATGGCTTTTAATTAGACAAAGGGATCATCGTTTAATGTTGCCCGCTGCAAAATTGTTGACCTGGTTTCGATCCTAGGTGTTAAAGATCTATCTCTTCATTATCATTATTATTATCATTATGAATCGATATTCCTAAAACCATTATGGATGTCTAAATTTTTTGTCTGTACAATAAGACGGTTGGTCTTGCGCAGAAAACGCCACAAATATCAAGTGAATGACACATTCATTACAGAAGCAAATGACAACAAACCAATCGTGAAAATGGTACTGAATTCCTACGACAGCAATTTGTACGAATATGGTAATGGGCTGATTCCAGCCATGAAATTGTGTGCACTTTTATTACTTCCTGATGGGATCATACTTCTCATATATATATATATATATATATATATATATATATATACGATATATATATATATATATTATATATATATATATATATATCTATATATATAAGCGAATACCACGGGAAATGATAGTCAGGAATCCAAGCGCTTTCGTCTTATTCACACATCGTCAAGGAGCTCCTTGACATGTCTGAATAAAGACGAAAGCGCTTGGATTCCTGACTATCATTTTCCCGTGGTATTCGCTTATTTATGAAGTCACCGTGCATCTACTGTGATTTTTTAAGCATATATATATATATATATATATATATATATATATATTATATATATATCTATATATAATAAAACACCTAATGGTTTCGTAGAGCAACGGTTAACGTTTTCAGCTCACAAAGTGACTGATCCAAGCTCGATCTCCGGACAAGCGACAATAAAAGTTCGTTCCCTTAAATTCATTAAGCCTCTATTATTCTAAGCACTGACACACACCACACACACACACACACACAGAGAGAGAGAGAGAGAGAGAGAGAGAGAGAGAGAGCAATAAAATAACAAGCTCGTCGTTCAGTCTCACAGAAATGTAACAGTGATTGAAGTCATCGTTCATAACAACACAGGCAACAACCAAAATCTCACAAAAAAAACCACAACCATAATATCAAGGCGCAGCTGAGGCGGTGCCTCATTTCTAGAAAAACACGAGAATTACTTTAAATATCATTAAATACGTTTTGTCCTTTTATGAAGGCGATGACTCGGTTCAATCATCGTCATTTTCTCTTACTTTTTATCTATTTAAAGGTCCATTGATGGTTATTATCAAACGGTGACAAAGAAATAATCCTTTTCTATCTCTCCTATTGATATTTTACCGAATTCAAACGTAATCTGGCAAAACTGTGGATACCGCACTGAGTGTGTCTATTTGCAAGCACATTTGGAACGTAGTTCGCATCAACTGATACAAATGTCTTCAAAGTATATTATTGTCACGTCTTTGCAACTGATTCTCTGTCAGTATCACAGAAACGGTGAAATCGACATCACCCACTTCGCGAACATCACTCCGTGGCCGATGAAGCGAGAATGCGACAGAATCCATAAAAACCAAAGCGTCTTTTACGAACGTTAAGGTAAACGCGAACGGGCCCATTACTTTGACATAGAGAAAAATAGCAGATTTGAATCATTTCCCTGAAACACTATTCAACATTATGTTATTCACGTTGAGTCGTCCACATTCGCTTCGCGATGCTTAAGGCACTTCATTAAAGTTGCCCTGGTAAAGTATTTGTCAGCTGATTAAAGGCAACAGCCCTTCAATTTTATAAGTGGATTTATTTTCCTAAATTACGTTTAAAAATTTTACAAATAATTCTGATTTCCAAACAAAAATAATGCCCTCATAATCGCATCCATCCCTTTGAAGATAATTTCGAATGTGCATAAGCTCAGGATTTAGCTAATACCCCATTCCACTAATTAACACCGAGACGCCATATACCAAGTATTTTTTAAATGAACTTTTCTTTCAAATGACTAAAGGGTGTATCTTCTCAGAAGTGAAAGGAAATGCGACTTTTCTCACATAAAAACCGAAAACTCACATTTCTCCGTAACAATCAGTACTGTACAGGTAAACTTAAAAATTGCCTCATGTTAAAAAAGCATAATTCTATCGGCCGAAATCATCCAATTTTCAGCCTTTTCCAAGATCTTTGGGATTCTTATAATATGACCTGGTCATTCCCAAGTCATCAGTTCCCAGGAGTCTAGCGGCCCACAGACACTTCTGTACGTACTTTGCAGCGTCCTCTCTCGTCAGGCTGCATTGATTCCTGCCTTTTATCTTATATCCGTTCCTTTCTCTTCCGAACTCTTCCTACTTTGCTGTCTAACTTCTTTAACTGTACCTTAGTCCAATTTCTTACCAAGAACAAATGCTACAAACCAACCAATGGCAGCCAGTTTGGAGATAGTATTCGGTGGTCTGGTATAATTACGTTAAAACAGTGATAAAATAATGGTAAAATACATTACCAAAGACCAAAGGAAGATGCTCTTAGTCGAGATGACCGTTTGCAAACTTACCTGAAATTAGAGAAAAGAATTATAATGATTTCATGCCACACAAAATTATAATTATATAATCATATAAGCATCTAACGCTTACGAACACCGACCCTATTAATGAAATATGAATATTACAGGTAGCAGCTCCCGCAGAAAGAGAGGAAATCAACCATTGCCACACTGAAAAGAAAAGCCTTCAGCAATCGCATTAAGCTCCTGCCCGAATGATCTCAAGCACTGAAAGATATTTAATCAACTGGGAGCTCTTTCGCAAAAATTAGGCATTAGCGTTTTGAATATTTTCCTGAATGAAAACGCTAAAGAAATATATACTGAAAACGCTAAAGAAATATATACTAAGTGTTTCCTCTTTAGGCCAAAGTGGCTCTTCAGCAGTTTATGGCGACATTCCGTGCATAAAAAGTAATTAATACCAGCATTACTTATTACTTACACGTAAGAATATCAGTGTTACTTTTTAGGTAACTTTACAGACACACACACACACACACATACACACACACACACACACACACACACATATATATATATATATATATATATATATATATATATATATATATGTGTAATATAGATATATATATATATATATATATATAATATATATATATATATAATATAATATATATATATATATATATATATATATATATATATACTATATATACACACTTTTAGGGGATAGCTTTTCTCTTATACAATTTTCGTTAAAAGCAATTGCTTCAGTGGCATCAATAAGTTTCTTGCAGGTATTTTCATACCGACGAAGTTTTTTCCGATTCTCATTCGTCAATTTCTGGTGAAAAATACGCAGATTTCCTTCTTCCATTTATTGAATTTTGTCGCGACAGCTGTTTCGCCTTATGGCATTATCAAGAGATTACTAACTTACAATCTGGCCTTTCGGCCTATTTATTTCATCTGTGGGAAGTATGACCTTGAGGTATGGGTACTGTTGGTCTAAAGGGGATTAACAGCTTTAACTATTAAGGGTTTTGTTTCAGGTACAAAGAAATAAAAGTGAAAGTTTAAACAGTGGTTAAATAAATATTCAAAATATAATGCCATGTACTGGTGTTTCCTTAAATGTATGTTTAAAAGTTAATATCTTTTATTCTTCTATTTAGATTTCTATATTCATTTTTATTCCTGTATGTAATTTTGTAATTTTGTATTTAAAACCAATATGTAACATATAAACTTTTAAACATACATTTAGGGAAACACCAGCACATGGCATTAAATTTTGAATATTTATCTAACCACTGTTTAAACTTTCACTTTTATTTCTTTGTATACCTGAAGCAACACCCTTAATGGTTAGTTAAGCTGTTAATCCCTAGACTAACCAGTACCCATACCTCAAGGTCATACTTCCCACACGATGAAATAAATATGCCGAAAGGCCAGATTGTAAGCCAGTAGGGTCTTGATAATGCCATAAGGCGAAACAGCTGTCGCGACAAAATTCAATAAATGGAAGAAGGAAGTCTGCGTATTTTTCACCAGAAATTGACGAATGAGATTATGAGAATCGGAAAAAACTTTGTCGGTATGAAGGTACCTGCAAGAAACTTATTGATGCCACTGAAGCAATTGTTCTAACGTTCAAAATTATAAAATTATATATATATAATATATATATATATATATATATATATATATATATATATATATATACAATTTTCGTTTAAAAAGCAATTGCTTCAGTGGCATCAATAAGTTTCTTGCAGGTTACCTTCATAGCGACGAAGTTTTTCCGATTCTCATTCGTCAATTTCTGGTGAAAATACGCAGACTTCCTTCTTCCATTTATTGAATTTTTGTCGCGACAGCTGTTTCGCCTTATGGCATTATCAAGAGACTACTACCGTCATTTTAGGCAGATAAGGAGATCTAACTAAATGCAGTAAAAGTTTTAAAAAAAAATTTAAAAAATAAACTACACAGACTTAATACAAAGGGAGAGAATGAGTATTATGGAAGACTAGAA
>NC_061099.1:57213478-57215978 GCF_015104395.2 Macrobrachium nipponense | reverse complement strand
CCTGGTGTCTTCTGGCCTCATTAACTCCCGTCCGGCGACCCGTCCAGTGGTCGAATGTTCTTGAACACCAGCTTGAGAAGAGGCCTATGGATTAATTCGTCGATGTCCTCCGAATCCAGAATTTAGTGACAGGTTCATGTTGTTGGTTTGATTGATGTTAGCAGACTCCAGCATCTTCCTTTTATACGGATAGCTACTTTGGAAAACCAGTTCTACCCCACTCCAATTCAAGTATGGACTTTGTCCCTAATATGTAGGAAAGTGCTCGAAATATATGGTTGTACCGTTCAAATAGTGTTTCATGGGCCTTTTATCTTGATGCAATATATATATTGCATCAAGAAAGTAAGTTAAAGAAGATAATGAAAAAATATTTCGGATTGGCTTTTTGAAAAAGAGATATTACAAACATCTACATTTTATATTTTTGTTTCAATGGAAACTTTGTAAATAAAATTAATATGAAGCTCTTATGATATATCAGCGAACTACATACAGTTGTAAACTGTATGTAGTTCTACTAATACTACAAGCATCTATCCAATAATTAGGCCGAGGAGGATTTAAAGTTCCGCGTGGGATGGAACAATTTTCGAGACTAACACTGAAGTAATAGTTTTCATATCATATTAAACGCTTTTCCCTACATCGCCATCACTGCAATAAATTGAGAGAGAAAAATTCATATTTACCACATTCTCTTCGCATATTTCTAACAGCGGAGCCATTTTTATGTGAAGTGAACCGATATCTCTCTCTCTCTCTCTCTCTCTCTCTCTCTCTCTCTCTCTCTCTCTCTCTCTCTCTATTAACACAAGCAGGAAAGCCTGCGAGCCAATATTTAACCCATCAATAAAGCTTTGGGAGTTATTGACGTATAACTGAATTATCTCAGCGAGAAGCAGACCAGTGGGCAGATAATTTGAGAATTATATTCAACGGCCTTCCGCTTAGAAAGCTGCATGCACAGTAAATTTTGCATGTATAGACTAACTCATTCTGGAAATAAAACGGTATAATGTAATTAGTCAAACGCCAGAGGATCAAAATATAAAGCGTCGAAATGTGGCGTCATTTCAAAGATTGGCGTATTGACAGAAATTACAAAATGTACATATAAACTGTAAATCATCTACAGTGCTCACGATGGAGAAAAAAAAAACTCTGATAGGAAAGGACAGTCCGAGTATATTACGCTGTTCTCTGATTACAATTAAACCCCAGTATTATGTCATAGGCTGAAAACGAACTTTAATTTACGCAATAGTTTCCACACAGCAGGAAAAGGAAATAGGATGAGGACCGCCATTCACTCGACCATCTCTGACGATCATCGGTTCTGACTTGTAGCGAAAAGTTAGTTCTCCCATAAATAGCAAACTTGGCGGCTTGGAAAAGGGAAATATAAAAATGATGACCTTACGGAAGTCGGAGAACGGCATTCACCAGATAATGGCGTGATTCGGAATTTGTGCATTTACACACAAAATTAGGCAGACGATGAAAATTCGACATCGATTCTTCTAGACTAAGCGGTCTTTCTTAACCTTTTGATGACTCCAGACCCCTCCCCAATGAATTGCGTACGTCTTGTTTATTGACAATATAACATGATATACTTAGTTCAATACATACTTTATGTATGGATAGCTAGGAAGAGAAGATACAAAAAAATCAAAAAATTAAAATTTAAAATATCTTAGTTTTACCAGACCACTGAGCTGATTAACAGCTCTCCTAGGGCTGGCCCGAAGGAATAGATATTTTTAGGTGGCTAGGAACCAATTGGTCACCTTGCAACGGGACCTACAGCTTATTGTGGGATCCGAACCACACTATATCGAGAAATGAATTTCTATCACCAGAAATAAATTCCTCTGATTCCGCGTTGGCAGAGCCGGGAATCGAACTTCCGACCACCGGATTGGCAGTGGAGCGCGAAAACCACTCGTCCAGCGAGGAACTGACAAGAAAATCAAAAGCATTCATAAATATATATTTTTTTAAAAATGTACTCGTGTTTACACTGACACAGTAAAATCCAATATATGCAAATATCCAGAGACCAAGTCCCATACCCCTAGCATGTGGTTCTCATATCCCCAAGGGGTATGGATACCCCCTGTTAAGAAGCCCTGTTCTAGATTGAGCCAGAGAAGCTCATTCTCATCGCAGAAGGAGGAATGTGGGCGTGTGGAGAATGGCTACTAACCTGATAATCTCCTGACAGACTCGTGAAAACTTTGGCTATCATCCATTAAAGTCATAAGATAAAAATTGGATCTTATCTTATCATAAAAAGAAGACCAGAAGTGATCATCATCGCAAAAGAATTTTGATGACAGCCATTTTATTTTCGCAACTTGGCGTCTCATATGCCATAATGAATTAAAGTCAAAACTTGAAGCGTAAAAGACAGTGTAACAAATCAGCTAAAACAAGAATGTTCTGACAAAATAAAGGCCAATTTCCTCAAAGTATATTGGTCACAAATGATTAT
>NC_061099.1:57203478-57208478 GCF_015104395.2 Macrobrachium nipponense | reverse complement strand
GGAGCTGATAAGGTTTCTACGTGGCCAGCTTTTCCTCTGTCTTTGCTGGAATTAGATTTTCAACTTCGTGACACTCAAAACGTTGTCCACATTCACAGCGAAGATAAAACAAAAGAGGAAAAAAACGTTCACATTAATATATTTTGGCAGGCATTTAATTAATTTGCTGCTTTTACTGTTATCTGCAAATAAAGTGACTTCTTTCTTCCCCCATTATTACTCATTGCTGTATTTTTAAATATGTTCATAATTATTGACTTTTTATGTCAAAATTTCAATGGGATTTCATTTACGAGAGTGTAAACACAACTACACACATAAATTCATAATTATATATATAAACACGCACACACTCACTCACAAACATATACGTACACACATTTTATATGTATATATATATATATATATGTACACACATACACACACACACACACACACAACACACACACACACACAATACTATATATATATATATTATATATATATATATACATAGATATATAAACTATATATATATATATATATATATAATATATATATATATAAAATGAACACCTGACCGACACATCCTCTTCCTTGTCTGAATGCACACTGGTCTGCCCATATCGACCTGTCATCAGATTCCTATCCTTGATAAAGACCCTGCTAACGACTATTATGACAACTTATAATACTTGAAGTGCCCTCTTTCCCCTTTACCGTTATACATACAAATTATAATTCCTCTGGAACCATTCCCTCTGACAGATATTCCATACAAACCCCTGTCAGCCATCATCTACTCACCAGTGTCTTACCTGTAGTCCCATCAATTCCAAACCTCTTAATGTCATCTTTATATCGTCCACCGAACATTCTCGACTGTAAAAAGCCCCCTTGCAACTACACCCTTTTGTCCTGTCTCATTCATATTCTCTGCAAATTACAAATCTTTAAAATATTCATTCTTTTCACACTGGCCTTTATTCTCGTCAGACAGCGCCACCTTGTATCATCATCTTTTTTATGTTATTCTAGAATCCATTAGCTCTTTAACTTCTCCCTCCTTTTGAAGTATTTTCCAAGATTTCATCCTGATTTTTTACTGAAGAAAGGGTATATGGGCCAAGGAAAACTTATAAAAAAAATTGATCGAAACGGAATGCAGAGTGAGTGCTGGGATATAGTGTGGAAAATAATAGTGAGGGAATTCAAAGATTTTATCATGAAAGTGAAGCACGTGTTTGAAGCTGATGATAGTAAAGTGACTATTTTGATGTAAAAGCGGGTATGTAACAAAGGGCTATAATTTACTTTATTTACCGCTGTAATAACTTGAGAAGTCAAGAAAAAGTCGTTGGATGTTTTTGAGAGAAGCAAGTTCAAAATGAACTAGAGTAAGGTTATGAATAGATTAGAAAGATACAGCAATGACTATAAATAGTAGAAGAAAGGAGACACTTCATTTGAATTGGAGTTAGGGAGACAATGTAACCGGAAAGTAGAAGAAATGAAGACAGAACAATGTAAAAAAGAAAGCCTATAGTTTGAACAGACAAGGAAGTCAACTCTAGATTGTTGTAGCACAAACATGGATTGTTTGAATAAAATATGTGGAGTAAAAAGGGATGAAATTCTGTTAAATAAATATATAAGCAGATGCAGTGTTGGGAGGAAGGGGAAGTCCTGCAAACACCTGGACAGGTGAACCGGAAGGGTCTTCATAAACGGAAGTAAGAGGTAGAGATGAATAGCGCAGTGTAAGTGAAGGTGTTAGACGCACTGCTGATGACCCTCTTATTCAGGTGCATGAAAGTACTAATGTCATGGAAGTTTTCTCCACAGGGGTTCATCGTCAACTCAGCAGTTAGGGCATAAAAGTAACATTGACCAATATCTTGTTTTTTCCAGAGATAATCCTTTAGGCGGAAAAACGATTTATGTTCCTACCAAATAAAGTAAAGCCTTCGCTATAACGCTGGCGTCTATTAAGGTCATAGGATTGTGCGATGACGTTGAGAAACATGTCCAGGCTAAAAGACTTCTGGCGTCACCAGTCATACTTTTTTATAATAGAAGACGTATCGTGAACAAAATACATGCAAATACACACACACATATACGTGTATATGTATATATATATATATATATATATATATATATATATATATGCGTGTGTGTATTTTGTTTACTATACGCTTTTTATTACTAAATGGGAAAAATGGTGACGTCAGAAGCTTTTTACCCACCCCCTCTAGCCCACACGGTGGATTTGTGATGGTGTTACTAGCATTCGTCCTAACCAGCGGAAGTTGATTTTCCATGTATATATATATATATATATAATATATATATAGATATATATCTATATATATATATATATATATATATATATATATATATATATATATATGTGTGTGTGTGTGTGTGTGTGTGTGTGTGTGTGTTTGTGTGTGTGAGTGAAGTGTGTAATTTATACATACATATATGTGTATATATATTGTTACGAACTCTGTTGTCCTGATAAGATCATTCATCCAGAAATACTTATTCTTACTTTAAAATTTGAATGATATTTCCAGGCACTTTCTGGGCCTTCCAACAAAATTACTCTTACTACGATAGCTTGAAGACTAAAGAGTAAGATTTACCAGCAAGGCAGACAATAAAATACACTTTATTGAAGAGGTAATTAAAAACTTGAATGTAAATGCCCAGATTTATAACGAAAAATTATTTGCACACGTCCTCGAGGGCACAAACATTTACTACAAGCCGAGGAGGAGAAGGGAGAAAAACAACTTCTGCAGTAAGTCAGCAATAAGTAGGAGATGAAAGAAAGAAGAAAATCCTTAAGCTAACTTAACAAAATATTTACAGTAATGTTCTATTACACAGATGCGTTCCCACACATAGGACAAAAAAAAATACACACACAATTATCTCAGCGCTGAAGCAGTCTAACAAACGAGTGATGGTTTCGATGGCACTCCGACTTATTAGTCGTCCCAGGACACTAATGCTCAACAGCTTACTCTTCTTCATAACCAAAAGGTCTCCTGACGGCCCTCAGAAGATCTCGAGTCAACGGCTGTTTGTAGGAAGATTGTGGTGGCGTCACTATAAAAATAGTCGAGAAGACTCCAGATGTAGGCGATGACGATGGTCTCAGAATAGCTGAAAGCACGATAAGCCCACTTGAAGCAGAAGTCCATCCAAATATCGCAGAGCAATGATGCAAGGTGGTGGTCGCCACACTGATGAACGAGTCGTGAAAAAAGGACTAGAACTTCTCTCCAGGAGAGCCGAATGCAATCTCCTCTCCATCCTAAACAGTCCAACGTTGCAGGAAGCAGAAGACCATACCAACGAAACACTCGTACATGAAAATAAAGAGAGATTTTCATGGGCGGATTACCAATTAACAAGTAACAACCTTCGGTGGAGGACGCACAACAACACGAAGCTTTAACCAAGAATTCAAGGCTCAAATGAAATACTAATGAAACACTGAACAGTAATTAATAAACAAATGTTTACTTTAAAGGAACCATGAGATAAAAACTTTCAGTAGCTGATTTAATATATATATATATATATATATATATATATATATATATATGTGTGTGTGTGTGTGTGTGTGTGTGTGTGTGTGTGTGTGTGTGTGTCAGTGAAAAAGCTGAACTGTCTGTTTGTTAATTAAGAAAAAAACAGAAAGCATATATACTTTCCCCTTTAAAAATGTCGTCTTTTTAGAACCAGAAAAATCTCAGCACTGCTCTACTGCCTAATTTTCGATAGCTTGTTTTTCTTTTTACCAACCTGTCTGTCTGTCTGTCAGTTTGTCTGGGCAACGAAACAAAACGCATTCATCAGATGTGTAAATGATAATGCAAAATTTTCGAGTCGCATGGCTGCTCCTATTCAACCGGCTGACGGCGACCTCGTCCCGAAGAAAGGAAATTGCAATATAAAAACAAAGGGGAATTCGTGCATATTTTCTTCTTACTATTTAATAGAAAAGGAGCTCTATATGGATAAATATCCTTATTGACATAGCAAACTACATATATGCACACAAACACACAGACATATATATATATATTATATACATATGTATATAAATATATATATATATATATATATATATATATATATATATATATATATATATATAATATATGGATCAAATTCGTTCTTCTTGCACATTAACACAAATTGCAGGGAATCTGCAGCGAGCAATAACAATAGATTCAAACAACAAATGGGGCTTTAATAATATACGAAAGAGGGGCCATTAGAAGAGAGAGAGAGAGAGAGAGAGAGAGAGAGAGAGAGAGAGAGAGAGAGAGAGAGAGAGAGAGAGGAGTTTCAGCTGCATCAAGAAATCTATGGAAATGCCGTTGATGGTCATTAAAATACCAGAAAAAATAGGCGAATGAATAATAAAAGAGCTGTGGATATAATAGGGGAAAATGGGAAATCCTATTCAGGTAATGTTGTCCACATGAAGCAAAAGAGAGTAGAAACAACGTCAGCAATTCAAGTAAAGTCATGTGCATGATAATGGCTAAATCACATAATGAGTTAGAGAGGGGAGATAGAAGATAAGGAAATGATTTTCGTAAGGAAATTATAATTTATGAAATAATGGATGTGATCAACGAAAGTACTGAAAAACACCGGAGATTCTAAGAATGACTGTTCGATTGACGATTTGGGATAGGCCATCCGTTCGCAAATGAAAGAAAAATACTTTGTACATGCAGCTGAATAATTTGGAAAACGACAAAGCATTGGAAATATTTCCTTAGACAAGATGCTACGGCATACAGTAAAATGTGATATCAAGCACTCCATTATCTGAATCCACAGCCATAGAAGATAATGGTAGCATTTCTACGGTAAACTTCTACTTTTCGTTAAAGCTACGACGAGAGAGACCGAAAAAATAATAATAATAATAATAAAAAAATAAAGGTATAAAATGAGCTTGATAAAAAATAGAAATGAAAAAAAAG
>NC_061099.1:57165978-57198478 GCF_015104395.2 Macrobrachium nipponense | reverse complement strand
TTATGTAATAGTATACACGTATATTATTTTTGTATTACCTTTATGGCTTCCTCGGGGCAAATGCTTTAAAACTCATCGTCCTCCTGTCTTTCTTCTTTCAGATCTGGCCTCAACAAGTGACTCAGTTCCCCGTTAGTTCACAATTAAAGAAAAGATTATTCTTTGCCAGTTAGCAGTCCGGCCTAAAGTATTGCCGACTATCATGCAATACAGAGAGAATGGTGTTTCAAGCGCCGAAAAACAATAAAACATGAGAGTGATGGAATCACATCCAAAGGAAAGCTCCTTCGAATGCTGAACACATTTTTGTCTAGGGACTGATTTGGAGAAATTTATGGAAGATGCAGGTATTAGTTGGCATCATACACTTCGATAGTTGGCAGTTAGAAAAAGCTTGCAATATATGCTGTAAAAGTAAAAAGATAAACATCACTAATACACAGCAATTCATACGTTATCCATAATAAAGAACAAATAAAACAAAACTGGGATTTTGAAGATCGACCAAATATGAGTGAGTGTTCCCAAAAGGAGGAAGCTGAGATTCTAAAAGTGAGTTAGAGTAAGGTAGGTTCTAACCAATCAGCTTTTTTAACACAATATTTCAAGCGTCAATAATTTGTCAGCCACGGCTGAATAATTTTGAATAAACTGCTCTATTCATTGAAATCTGACTGTCGCAGCGTGAACACCGCCCATGTAACTTCCTCCCCCTCCCCAAATCCACACCCACATGCAAACACCTCCCACACCCATCTTATTTTCACCTCCCACGTCTCCTATTTCCCAGACTACTTCCCCTCTCTTTCCTAAAACTACTCCCTCACAGTTGGTTCCGAATCTGGACCTAGTGCTCAGAATAGGAAGTGGAAGCCTTACACTACTGCCAGTGTCTAAAAAACGGGCTGCTCTGGAGCAAGAGCCCGTGCCTACACAAGGTTGGCTTCTTTAAGGAGTGTCAGAATGATGTGGTTGTGATAGTTGACTATGGTGCGTTTGGGCTTTATCTCTTTGTGAAACAGGTTAAACACAGTCATATGTCTTAAATCACCCCCTCCCCTCTCTCTCAAAACACATTAACACACACACACACACACATATTTGTGTGTGTGTGTGAATGTGTGTATGTGTGTGTGAGCGCGTACTAGGGAGTTCTAGATCAAAATTATAACTTTGTTGGAAAATATAAAGGTCTGCAGCGCATAATGAAATTTTCCTTACACAATATTGATGAATATATGTTGAAGTAAAATTACGTATCCCTTTAGTGTGATACTGCATCACTTGTTTCAGTATTCCACTTACTTCCATGGCGAGAAACAAAGGTGTACGGAATACCATGTAAGTTCATGGGATGGTGGGAGAATGGAAGCAGTGGATTTCCATGTGTCTTGAAGTATATATACCGAATAAAGTTATGATAAGAGGAAGTGGTCAAAGAACAGGTGAAACAAAGAAGGTAGGGGTTGTGGGCAAAAGTCTGGAAGCAGCGTTTGACTCTATGGAAACCTACGTGGGAATGTATGAAGGACTCTTTATGGACTCTTTATGGAAGTGAAATTTGGAGGCTGAACTTGAAAGAAAACAGGCTGAAGATATGTAGATAAATGTTTGCCTAAAAATGTGGTACAGGTTCTGAAAGAATGAGAAATATTGATGTATAAGGAAGTAGTGAAAAGTTTATCGTAGGTGATAAGATGGGTTAAAGCGTTTTGAGAAAGTTCAGTCATGTGGAGAGAATGGAAACGAGCGCGTCACCCTGAAGTTTTGGGAGCAATGAGAAGATCTAGAATAAGGGTCTCGACATCCAGGTAACCAAAAAGAACTTGCAATAGAGAGAGTAAAGTAAATCGTAGTGTGTATTGGGGTCCAACGCAACACCTGATGACCTTTTCTGTGTAAGAACACGAAGCATCTAATATTGTGGAAGTTTCTTCACCCTCGATTTAGCAGTTAAAGTATGCGTGTGGTAGTGATCATTAATTACCTTGTCTTTTTTCGGGAACCACGTCCTGTTTGGAGGGGAAAGTTTTAAAAATGACCGTGTCATAGCATCAAGCAACTTTTAAGCACTCATGCAAAAGTGAAAGGTAAATAATAAGTTTAGGCTAATGTGTAATACTGAAATACGTCTCAATAGACAAGGGTTTGCTAACTGAGGTATTCTGATCTGCAAGGGGTAATCAATATGTGAGTGAAGGAAGTTGTCCCGTCGCATCATTTTGGTAGCTTATCATGCCTATGATTGTTGTTGCACATACTTAGGTGAATTATAAACTAATGAAACAGCTGCAGCATTACTAAAGAGCATTTGCAGGAAACAAAGCAGCAGTTAGTGTTTTTTTTTTTAATTAATTATTGCCAGCTCGGGGCTACTGAGAAGGGATGTGCCGCTGCTTGTGACAACGTAATAAGATGAACCATCCAGTTTGGTTGTAACAACCTCAGTACACTAATTTCTTTTAACTTAGCCTTATTTATTCCGTTTATTTAGTGATAAATCTCCTCACATTAATGCCAGTCTCATCTTTTCTTTTGCCTTTTATTTATTATTCTGATTTGACTTTATCAATTCATTTTTTTTTTACAAATGAAAACTAATAAGGGGTTGGTTTGGTCGTTAAGAGCACATGAGCATTGAGAATGAGAGGATCGCTATTTAAAAAGGGCGCTTTTGCACTTGTATGAAAAGATGGGTGGCGAACAAATACGAATTGGCCACACGTTCACTGACGGTACCTAATATTCATATATATATATATATATATATATATATATATAATATATATATATATATATATATATCATCTCTCCTCAATAAGGAATCCGAGGCAGGCCGAACGAACGACCTGCTTCAAACCTACCTTTACGCAAATAAAACAGCAGAGGTTAATGGACGTTTGTCTTGCATTTGTTTAGCTATGAAATAATTCCCTAATATTTTTTCAAGCTCTGCGACTCTACTTATGAATAAAAAGGAAAAATAAATAAATATATAAATAAACTAAAACAATCCGTGAGACTACAAGTACTTAAGAACCAGTGTGAGTATATTTTCACACTTATTACAGAAAATAAAGACATGTAAATATGACCATATAATGAAATGGTGAAACGTATGAAAGGATCATGGCTCCCCTACAGCAACTCTTTCGTTCAGTGAACCTCCAACGTTTTTGTTTACGAAGCATAAGGCGTCGTTTCAATACAAACCAAACAAATAGACATACGCGCACGCACACAAACATACACACACACACACACGCACACACACCACACCAACACACACACACACATATATATATATATATATAGATATATAAATATATATACATATAATATATATATATATATCCCACCCTGGTAGGGGTGTAAGATAAAATACCACGTAGGTCTATGTGTTTGTAAAAGGCGAGGCCCACCGTCAACAACTGTGGTTGATGACAGCAAGGGCATGCGTCGTAAAAACCCCTTTGCCAGGGCAATAAACCATGCCTGATGTGGCAAAGAAAAGCTCATCAGGCAACCGACTCCTTAGTGTATATACGTATATATGTATATGTATGTATATATATATATATATATATATATATATATATATATATATATATAAATAAAGATATATGCAGTATACTTGATATATTGGAAGCATATTACAACTAGTGCGTGTGTGTCTGTACATATATATACATACATACATACATACATATACACACACACGCACACAAGTGGATTTAATCACGTTTCCTAAACTTTCGTGAGTCAGTTATACAATATTAATATATATAATTAATATTATTTATGTATGTTATATTACATATAAATAGATAATATACATATATCATATTCATATACACATGTATGTATGCATATATATACAAGGACAAGAATACCCATTTCAACTTTACCGAACAGTATCCAAACACACTTTGGTAAACACGATAAAAGGTTTTTCAAAGGCTTCCAAACACATGCATAACTCAGACAAACTTCAGGGAATAGTGAGCATGATTAGAATTTATGAATATCACGAGAGAGAGAGAGAGAGAGAGAGAGAGAGAGAGAGAGAGAGAGAGAGAGAGAGAGAGAGAGAGAGAGATGAAGGAATCTGTAAACTTCAACATGAACTCGTATCTTGGACACTAAAAGAGTCTACATAGATTTTCATATTTTATTCCTCAGTAGCCAACTACTTCCTCAGCCTAATTTTGTTTATATTCTAATTTTCATATTCTAGTTTTCCTTTCTGTTTATGATATATATATGTCCTATTTCTAAAGGTCTAACAATTTCCCTATATATAAGTGAATTTATTCTTTATATTGCTTTCTCGACTTATAATTTTACTTTTGGCAACTTCAAAATACACAAATAAAAAAAAGTCTCTTGTCCCCACATACTAACATAAACATTCACTTTTGGAATAAAAACAGAACAAAATAAACCACCGTGATTTGTATTAAAAAAGGCTAACGCTTCCACGAAGCAGATTTTAGCAAACTGAACTAACAAAGTGGGAGTCACTAGCCTAACTGTAGAGTCAGAAGTCTTTCCATTCTCATCACTGACGTACAACCCACATGTGACTGTTTCTTCTCACATATATTTTAAACCATAGAAATCTCCTGTACAAATCACAAAAAGTATCAATACATTTCTTTTGGCCTGTCCACACTCTACAGACTACATACACTGACTGTGGACACCGCATATACCGATATACCGAACTACGCTGCACCGCTCTCCTTTTGCCCAATATTTGACTTGAACTGTCTTTTCAGAGTTATTTGAAAATTAATTTAATGCGGTGTGTTCAAAAAATCAAAATGAAGAAAATAAAAAGCATAAATATCTTATAAGCCAAACGCAAAACCTTCTCTAGCCATGAATAAAAATATTAGCTAAAAATCAAGTATAAAAGTGAAATTAATTTTTTTTCGCCATGCAAAACTAAGATAAATCGACTTTCTAGTTTTATATAATTTTAATATTATTTATGCCCGCTACTGTGTATAACAATGCAAGGAAAACTATCAACTAAATGTTAGCAGGTAACTCATGATACATTTCTTCGATAGGTAAATATAATGTTAGTTTTCATTTCGACGTAATTAATTTAGAGCACTATACTAGAAAATTAACGAAATTAAAATGGAAATATAAAAACGTCTGTAATCGCCGTTAGCAGTATCCCCAAATTATATAAAAATCATTGTGTAATATACAGATATTCGATACAATGAGTCTTAGTGACACATAGTTTATTGCTATTCACCCCCACCATTGCGCAGCAAAACATTTAACTGTACTTTATTACGATACTGGTACAATATCTGGCATATATTCAAAGATAGTGTCACTAATAAACCGATACATGTTTTGCTATATAACTTGGTGCCAGGACCAATGAAAGTTATTTTACTCTACCTAACATTTTTAACCTTTATTGATGAACTTGAACACGTTATATATATGCAGTATATTAGATACATTGTAAGCATATCACAACTGGAACGGTTTGGATACGCTAGTGCGTGTGTCTCTGTGTACATATACTATATACTATATATATATATTATATATATATATTATATATATATATATATATACACGTATATATATATATATATATATAAGACAGAAAACGTTGGCGAAAGCAGGCCACAGCATATGAAAGGACAGGGTGACAAGGAGATAGAGCCCTGGCTATCTCCTTGTCACCCTGTCCTTTCATATATATATATATAGATACGAACACACACACACACACATATATATATGTATGTATATATATATATATATATATATATATAGTATATATATATATATATATATATATATATATATTCCACAATACTTAAATGTTAGTTACTCCAAAAATTGCTTTTTAAAACTTCTTTGTCCAGACGTTACAATCCATTACTATTTATAAGTAGCCTCCTGATACTGGACGGCACTTGAACTTTGGAGTGGTTTTCAGACGTTAAGTTACTCTCTCACTTCTACGTTTATTCTGTTATTCTCTTTATAGGGCTGTTATGTTTTTACCATTTCTACATTTTCAGATTTGATAAAAGGTTTTATTAGTTGTTCGTATATTCGCGTAAACTGCAAATTGGACAGTTAGTGGATTGCTTTCTCTCTGACTTTAAAAATTAATTTTAGCTGGAGGTCTGTGTTGAATAACAGATTTATTACGATCAGTAGAAAGGCCATGGGTACATTGAACTTATGTGTATTTAAAGTAGATGCACAGTTCCCTCCACGAATTTCGATACAACTACATATACCTTCACCCGTTCGTTCCTATTGTATAAAAATGTTATGGTAACACTGAAGGTCTTTGTTTACTTTTTCCAACATGAATACGTCTTCATATTATAACAACAGTCGTGATTGGCTGGAGCAGTTTATATGCCATGTGTCTTCATTTGCGTTCTCTTTTTTTTTTTATTTACGTAAATCACTGTATATAATGGGCTCATGATAATGTGGATACATTTCCAAAGAAATGAGATACCAAAATTTTTTAAAAAGTAGTAATTTTACACTGGCTCTAAATTATCAGGCAAAGTAAAAATGGTGTTCCACCGTTAGCCATTCACCGCCAACTTCCACCACAAACGGGTTTGGATGAAGGTTGCCAAAGTCATTCACCATCTATGAATTACTTTGTCTTAATTCTCGGCAGCTTGAGCTCACAGAACGCCAGAAATATTGTTTGTTACTATGATTTAGTTTCAGTTTTTCATAGAGAGATAGCAGAAGGTTTGTTATACAGCGAATTCAAATGATATGGATCATTCCATATAATAATGATAAATCAAATGTCATAGGCTATCACAGCTCTTAACGAGTTATGGCATATGCATATATTTCACATGAATATGCATAGTTATTCTCACCTAATTCATGAATAAACCCAAAAGACATTAATTAACTTGTTAAATAGCTTGTTGAATTATTTGCCACATTTACAATTTACAGCCTTAAGGGACCTACAAGGCTATATATCGAGCCACGTGTCATATGAACAGCGCAAACGAAATTGCCTCCTGAACAACCCGTTAAAATCACCCTACAATTATAACACTGACTTCATAACCATCCGATTTTGAGTGCGCACAGATATTGTCATGGCTTATCAATGTTATACATATTTGCCTTAATTTCTTAAGAAAGCCGATAGGAATTCGTTTTCATGAGTTATATAGTTTTCTATAATAATATGACTGCGTGATAAGTCTTATGTCTCGATTCTTCGTTGATCACTACACATTTTTTGTTTCTGTCAGCTGGACTATGTTAGATTTGAAAACTATCCCGCCTAAATCTGAGAAGTGTAGACAGAAGATATACAAATAGGCATTAGATTAGACTTTAGTAACCTAGTTGCTTTAATGAAGAAGTGATGTGGTATTCCTGAATTTTGTATCAACCCCATATATCAATAAGAGTGCGACGTTGTACGTATAATTTCAGCGAGAACTTTGGTTGAAGGATAACATGGTATTGGAATTTCTCGATTTCTGTGCCTGACAAATCCAAGACAGCGACTCCTTGGTTGCCTAATAACAGTCGATCATTATTTTTTTGAATATTAATTATTTTGGGCTTTATTATCCTTTTCCCAACACAAAGGACTAATTTACGCACAAAATACAGATAATTTACTTGTAACATTTATTTTCATCTATCTTCCTGAAACAAGCTATCTTTACGTAAACCAGGGCTATCTGGCAACTTGACTGCAGGGCAAAGGGCAAGAAATCATTGTCTATGATGATTCTCCAAACAAGAGATTAGGAATAATAAATCTCGCACTACTGAATAGTGTTTAACTCAAAGACGATTCTTGACAAAATTGACTGAAAAAGGTTCTGTAGTCATTCAACCAAGTTCAAAATCCATAGAACTTTACAAAGGAGGATGTGTATTTTGATCTGATTAACTCTACTAAAACTCTAATTAATTTTTCTCTTTAATCAAAACGCCATATATCAAAATCTAATTTGAATTTCCCTTTTAGTTTCAAAAAATTACAAGTCTAACAAAAGATGAAAAATTCAGCACACTACAAAAAATTTTATTTTCTGGTTTAGACTTTGGTTATTGACGAGTTCGTAACCTTTTGATTCAAGTTCTTCCAGGAGGTAGGTAAAACAAAAACCACCTTACTTCTTGAACTAAAATTTCAACGTAGGGATAGAGGAAGCTCTACTGATAGGTATTGGCAATATGTGATCCGCATTTGTTATTTCTTTAATCATAAGTAAGCCAAGCTATTTATATGATCTCTCCACGACATTCAACTGATACTTAAGACAATCAAAACATTAATCAAACTAAAAGATATAATTCAAACATATCATATACTGCAGGATAGTCGCAAAGACTAATTTCTTTCTTCCTCGGTAGTGGGAAAATTTCAAAATCTGCATTGACAGCATCACAAAAACCAAAGGAATACTGAGAAGGGAAACATGAGGATTAACGAAGAATAGAATCAGGAAAATATGAGTGAGGGAAACAAAATGCACGTAAAAAGTGATGAACTGGTGAATACAAGAAGAGAAGGAAACATAACCTCAAGGTCAATAGCAGTTATCTGAAAACTCTCATCATAGCCTTAAGTTACATGTTCAGTGACAAAATTCTACATATTATGTACTGAAAAGAGGCAACTAAATTCTCCCCCCTAGCCCCCCTAGCCCCCCCTTTTTTTTTTATTTAATGTTTAAAAGATCCCCAATGAATGGCAAGAACACTCTACGGATTGCATATACTAGAATTCTGCAGAGTCTGAAGACACTCCACTCTCCCACTTCCCCCCCCACAAAAAAAGTACTCGTTCAATCGTTAAATATATTTGTGTGATTTCGAGTGATTTCAAAATCTACATATCTTTCTACTTTTTTGGCTTAGCAAAGCAAGCAACTTTAAATTTGCTGAGTTGGGGTCAGGAGGGTATGTAATTACATACCTATTGATTTAATACGCGAGTCAATATCAAAGTGTTCATGCGTCCCACCCATTTATATATATATATATATATATATATATATACACACATACACACACACACACACACACACGCACACACACACATTTTGAAGTTTGACTCAAGTAATGTCCACCGGTATGTGCTTGAGGTTAACCAGAACAAGTCTGTTTGAACCTTCTGAAGGTCTTTCGACGCTGTCTTTATGGTTGAACTACTTCGTGCCTGCATACCTGTTACTTGTAAATTGTCGGATCGACTTCGTCTTAAGCACTTTTTGAATTACATTTGTATACTAAGTTTAGCTCCTATATATAATAAAAATGGGACAACTTCCCACTCCACTAAATTTAGTCATGTAGCTCCACTAATTACTCGTAACTATGGAGTTTGAAGCATTAATAATTATACGATTCATGAAAGAGACTATGACAGAAATGCCAAGAACCGTCCTAAATTTTTGTTAGCATAGAGGAGAGGTTCACCTTACGAGAAAATAACGGTGGTGATGTATGATAATTAGGTTTAAGTATGATTTTTACAGAGACTTGTTATCCTACTTTTAGAAATGAGTATTTTCCTTTGAAGCTTGAAATAGCAATATTATTCTTAAAATAAAACTTTATTATTACATTGTTGCCTGCTTTTACAATGGATTTAATAGACAAAATTGATGAGAACACACTGTCATCGAGAACCCCCAGCCAATCAAGTTCTTCGTAACAAAATAAATAAATAAAACAGATAGATCATAAACGCCTACTGCAGTATTACCATAATAGTCCCAGCATGACTCGCTAATAGCCATATGTTGTGTATCGAAATTCCTGGAGGGAACTATACGTTTAAGAAATTTAGTGCATATTTATGTAGTATTAATCCAATCCATATATATATATATATATATAGAATATATATATATATATATATATTATATATATATATATATATATATATGTGCGCGCACACACACACATACATACATACATACATACATACTATATATATTATTATCATATATACATATGTATATATATATATATATAATATGTATGATGTGCTGTATACTATATATAAATAAATATATATTAACGCTCTATCGCTAAAACTTGCGATATTTTATGTTGTCGCAGAGCTGGAGGGGGAATGAAACATGGAGTTGACCAAGTGCTTTAGTGTTATTTTCATACCTCCTCAGAGCCAGCGATCTCGAATCACTTAAAACATGCCTTAAATAAACTACTTAATATAATGCTGGAATATTGCAGTACATAAGTAGAATACTGAAATAATTAGGTGAAATAATATTGTAAAACATCAGAGTCTCTTGAATAAGCGAATACGTGGGACCCGCCGGAACAATAAGTTCAACAGTGTAACTAGAATACAAGAAAACACAGCAGTATGTGAAGTCCTCGAATAAACTGGAACCAATGAATTAGTGGAATTTACCAGAGAAACTTGAATTCTTGAATGCACCAACCCAACTGTAACTCTGGCAACACCGAAATCCATCACAGAGGACAGAAGCTTTAAGAGAGATGACTCCGGACGCATCATTTAACAAAAGTCAGGACAAAAGAAGAAGGTCGTATGGCGATCGGACCGAATGCAATTCCACTAAAAGCTCCCGAATTTGTCCTTGTCTGGCGGAAAAGGATATAAAAAATTCCCTTTGAGCCCAAAGTAAACTTTTCTTATGGAAAAGTGAACTGAAATGAGCATCAGGCAAACGTTTGGGAAAAGAGTAATGCGTAGAGTCTCAGTCTATGAAAACGGGGAAAAAATATCTTCCGAGTCCGGAAGCTTACGTTCTTAGTGAAAGAATAATCAAGAAAACGTTTAAGAGGACAACTCTGTTGAACCCAAGTCAATTCGAGAGAGAGAGAGAGAGAGAGATGGGTACATTAAAGTTATACTGATAAGCATTTGACCAAAACCTAAGCGTGCTGAGTAAGACTTGACTGAATTATAAAAACCTTCCTTGTGGAAATGACCTGAAATGAAAACCAGAAATCAGAAGTAACATTAAGATCAGTCACGAGACTGGGTTTTAATCACATCTCTAAGAGAAAGGAACCCAACATTTCAGTTCCCTACAAGAGTTCATCAGATAAAAGGAAGCCACATTTTAGCTTCAACACAAACTATCCATGTTTCGAACTTCCATTTTTCACTGGAAAGAAAGTTTTCCTTAGTGATGGTTGCATGAAAGCAGAAACTCATCAGTAATACACAAAGAAAAAAATAAGATAAAAAGTAACAAAATATCGTTTTTAAAAGACTAGACATATTAGTTCGTGACAAAGTACATGGAATATTCATGCAAAACAAATACCAACATTAAAGAATGATTATTGATGTAAGTTTTATATGGAGCATATACGGTGCAGTTGAGTTCTGTGAAACATTCATTAGTAAAATTCAATGGTAAAGATACTCAGAAACTAGCAAATAAATAAGTAAACAATAAAATAAGCTCCCTTCACATTCTTTTTTGCGAAATGAAAAAAGGAATACAATTCATTACAAACTGCATATAATATTCCTACACAGCTAAATTCCACAGTGAAAACTTACAAAAGATCCCGCACCAACGGAGACCTCAGTTGCCAACGTTCACTCAGATTCCTTTGCCCCTTAACTGACCATTACAGTATCCAGTGGTGCATGTAGGAAGCCAATTACTTTGAATAAAATAGCTTACACTTTTTCACAGGCCTCTGTATACACACTTTGGCGGGTTTCAATTGAGTATCACCCTCACCGCAAAAACCAATCAGAAATACCTGTAATGCCAATTAACCGATGACGCCGAGATCAAACGTCCTTTCTTTAGTTTCATGTTTATAGCAACTGGCCTCGAAATAGTATGGAAGGTTAAAACGACGTTTCCTCAAACTCAGCGTTTTACGAAAGTGCGGATCCCAATGTTATAAGCGCGTTTTTTTATTTTTTATTTTACATTAAAAGAGCGGCTGAAATTTGTTTCATAAGCGCTTTAGCCAGATTTTACCGTCTCTTGCCCCCTGCTTCCCACCAGCGTTTTGAAAATCTTTCAAGATCTTGAAAAATTAACTCAAAGCTTGAAAGCTTGAAATAAAGATGTGAAATCTCCGAAATATAGAAAATGATGTACAGAAAGTCCTGAAACAGACAATCTAGGGAAAAATGAAAGCAGGTTTCGGTCCGAAAGCTGCTCAGTTTTCTTGTCACAACTTTCTAGTCAGATATGCCAGAGGTTTAATTTAGGAGACGAAACTGTCATTGCTACGTTGCACAACCTGGGGCCAAAGGAAGTAACAAGTATACTGAAAGACAGCTGAAGTCCCTCATTCAACTTGCCCTGAGCCTTCCTTCTTTAGTGTCTGAGCATCCGCTCGAAGACTTACGGGGAGAATGAAGGGCCATTATTTGGGCAAAGGAGGCAGTGCATCCCATGCTTTCTCAGGAAGTACCTGAATTTTGGCATAATTTAAGGAATATATTAGGTGGAAATGGTCAGTCCAAGTTTAGTTTATTGTCTGACTTCATGTTTGGCCTTGTATTGCCACACTCTCCAGCCTGTGTTGAAAGAATATTTTCCCAATTAAATCTGGTGAAGACGACACAAACGCCGCTCTTTTGATGGCATGTTTTGTCGCGCTTTTTGAACATGGTTTCAATTCTGAATCCGCGCTTTCGTAATACGTCCTCCTAAACCTACGTTTGAAAAGCCAACGAACTGCAATGGAAGTTGAAAATAATATGAAGTACGATTACTGAGAAGAGTCACTTTTATTTCCTCAGCTGCCTCACTGATATTTTCACTTTCTTTAAAAGATAACTGACAGATGATAGTGAAATATGAACGATGCAGTATTTAAATCAGAGGTTATAGAAGGGAAGGTGGCAAATCCACCCGGTCCATATCAGGCAAGGTAAAGTAAATACACAAATATTAGTTTGTGCTTCACCTACTGCTCCATTTCGTCTCGTCATAAATAGTTAAAATAAAAAATATGTATATATAAGAAAGAATGCTGTATATAGCACGAGGGATAAAGAAACGAAAATGGACAGGAGGTGGGCTACAACAGCTGCTATCACCAGGGAATTGAAATGAAAGAGCTATATTACCGGGTTTGTGGCAAAAATTACCTTACCTCTCTTAATGAGAATCCCACGGGATCCTATTTAGGTACGGAATAAATTTCATTTGGCTGCAAAGAACACAGGCTGTTAAGTAAGTCGCAACTGATTTAATTTTTCCTGAAGGCAGTTTTCGGTGAATATCAAAGATGGTTCAACGTTGATTCATTTGTTGTCAGTATAATTTTTATTTCTTATTTCTTCGTTTTGTTTACATTATCCTTTCTTTTATTGGTTAGTGTCAACAAAAACGAATCCAAATCCCGAGTCATAGGTGCTCTGACATAATGACTTTATGACTTAGATACCGGTTTCTACTAAGCGATTTCTCTGTGTGTATCCTCGATGGAAACATCTTAATCGTACAGATGAAGCTGCTGTTCAAATTACAAATTAAAGTAATTCACCCGCGGATCTGGCCTAGACAATATTCCTGTCGACGTTAATTTATGAATAAAGTGAACCCTTTAGGAAGATAAACTGTGGTAGAAAAATTAATGTTGGAAATAACTATATATATATATATATATATTATATATATATATATATATATACACACACACCACACACACACACACACATATATATATAAATATATATATATATATATATTATATATATATATATATATAGTATATATATGAATTTTTATCACATCACCGCGATTCATATACATATATCGAGCTACAAATGTCCTTTAATATCCAATTCACTCTACCTCGGAATTCATATTATTTTATGTATGCTTAACCGAAGGGGAATTCTGAGGTAGAGCAAACTGGATATTAAAAGGACATTTGTAGTTCGATATACATACATACATACATACATACATACATACATTACATATATCATATATATATATATATATATATATATATATACATATATATACGAATATTTGTGTATACAAACAAATATAGAGTATTGAATAGAAAATCCGGAGACAAAGGAGCAGAATCCTTCGATTTAACTCACCCAGGATTACTGTTATTAGTAACAAAACGCCAAAACAAAATCCTCCGTTCAATGGTACACAGGAAAATAAATTTTCCTTTACTGTCGATTCTCGTGAAATAACAGCCTCTGATTGTCGAATTAATAAAGAAAATCCTCCTCAACAAACAGTAATAAAAAAAGACATTATTATTCAAGAGCCTCACGTTATCCATCATCTCAGACCTTTTTGAGAAACATTATTCTCCTCATTATGTCTAACAGTAGTTCCCTTTGTTACCATCAGCATCGTACAAATCTCAATTGCATATTATTGCTTGCGAGAGAGAGAGAGAGAGAGAGAGAGAGAGAGAGAGAGAGAGAGAGAGAGAGAGAGAGAGAATCATTGTTGCACGAAGGGTTTAATTAAGCTAATGCAATAGTTAAGCACTATGCTCAGATATTTGGGCATCTTTTATTTTTATGAGGAAGAAAGGTAATTAAAATCTTTCAATCATATAAGAAAATAGCGTAACCTATTATAACATCATAAATACGCGATAAATTACAACAATAAAGATAGCATACATACGATACTAAAACATAACCAACCGAAATAAAGAAATAAAAATAACTCATTGAATAACGGTTATACAACAACGTTAAAAAAGATGAACGAATAACGAACAAAAGGTAAACGGCTCGTAAAAAAATAAGTTCCCGTTATTCAAGCAAATTGGATTCTCTGAGATTTGAAACAAGCAGAACCGGATTTTTTTCGTTCTAAACAAAATATTTCTCGTTAACACCCACCGTCCAAACACCAGAAATCCATTGAAAAGGCTTCTAAATTTGCCCTGACCCTAAACCAGATCAGTTGGTCGGGAGGAAACTGCCATTAGCTGTCAATAGAGTCAAGACACACAAAGCGATCTTTGAAAAGAATCTATTGTGTCGGAGTCAATCTCAGCTTTCGAGGACGAGCATGTAATAGCCACCAGCATCTATTAACATGAAGAGAGAGCATATGGCGTCATTTTGGAGCATCCTTGAAGAATCACGAACGGACAAAATAAAAGGGACGTCACGAAACACACGTGGCTTGATTGCGCCACTGTCAGCCTTTGTCGTGGGAAGTTGCTTTTCGCGCCATATTTTTCCGCCCATTTTTATCTATTTTTATTTTCTGAATGGATGACAGAACTTTTACCCGTGAATCGCCAAAATAGCCTTTTCCATTTTCCCAAGTCTCCGTGCACGGATTTATTAATGTAATAAACTGTGAAGTAATATATAGGCCAGGGAAGAGATAATACTAGATACTCAATGCAATTTAAGGAAGGAGAGAGAGAGAGAGAGAGAGAGAGAGAGAGAGAGATTACTTTATTACATAGACTTTGAAGAAACTTCAGACCATTCAGTTAGAAAAGTTAATAGAATTTTGAAGGTGGCTAGTTGCTGTCAGTGACATTAATTAAAAAAAACAGAAAATATAACAAAAGGTAGAAAATATTACTAGAAATATAAAAACGATTAACGTTTACAAAAATTGAAAAATACACAATTCACAGAATTGGAAAATTCGTGAAACACAATAAATGGAGAACAAATGAATACGACCACAAAACGAATATAGATACACATGCACTACATACATGGGTTGGGTATGATTGGTCTAATGAACACTGGTCTACTACCAATTCGTCCTATGCGAATTGGTCTAAAGCCAATTCGTCCAACTGTGCAATTAGTCTAATAAGGCGATAGGTCTAACACCGATTGGTCCAATACTAATTAGTCTAATTACCAATTCATCCATATGTATAAATACAGTCCGTCCTCACGGAAAAGGTATAATTTTGTTATTTACAAGCTTAAAAAGTTTTCTTACAATTTTCAGTTGTGAAACTGTGGTATCAGAAAGAGGAAAACAAAAACTTGCAATCAATGGTTATTTGTATATGCTACCCGCAAAGCGAATGCAAAAGACAAGTGGCAAAGAAACTTTTTATTGGAGGTGTGACAACAGAGCATGCAAAGCTACTGCAGTTACTCATTACGATGATAAAAGACATCTTCTAAAAAAGGGAAAATGAACATACTAGTGGATCTGCTGAGGCCAGTAGAGTTCATGTAGTGAAATGTCATAATACAGTTAAAAAAGAGCTATAGAAACTTGTGAAAAGCCTTGCAGCATAATTCAAGATGTATGTAGTTCAGTGGATTCATCTATCATACCCCATATTGGGAATAAAGGAGCTCTTAAAAAAGTCATAAGCAGAATACGTAAAGAAGAATTACAAGAGCCAAAAAACTGAGTACAGAAAACTGTCTGGTGAGCCAGACGATAAGATACTGTTGCTTACCACCATTAGAAACTTAAAGAAACTTGAAGATGCACCATTTTGGTTATGGATGGAACATTCAAGACCGTCCCTACAGTTTTCAAGCAACTGTACACAATTCCCGATCCAAGTGGACCTTTGGTTTATGTTTTCGATGTCAGGAAAAAGCAGTGAATCCAGTATTTTCGTGATCTTCTTGATTATACTACAGAATGTGAAATTTGCCTTTCTGAAATGATAATTACCGATTTCGAAATTGGCGTAATAAATGCGACTAAATCAGAAATACCTCAGATTGTTAACAGATGTTTTTTTTTATTATTTAGGACAGAACATCTATAGGAAAATCATTTCCCCTGGTTTGAAATCCTTATATGATAACGATGAAATATTTTCTTTAAATCCGACAGATGGCAGCACTAGTCTTCTTCCCTAGCCAGCGACATTGAGAATGTACGGATGCAACTGAAAAACACAATTCCAGATGAAGGGATTCCTATTATTAATTATTTTGACGAAAATTGTGTAAGTGGCAAAGTTCGGCGAATATTACGAGGACAGTAAATGCGCTGTCCCCCACTTTTTCCACCTCCATTATGGTCAGTTTACGACAGAATAGAAGTTTGTAAACCAAGGACTCAAAATACAGTGGAAGCATGGCATCAGAGGTTAGAAGTGCTATTAGGTTCAGCACATACTGGAATTTTCAAACTTATTACCGAATTGCAAAAGAGGCAGAAGAATGTCGAAGACGAAACTGAACGTATTGTTCGGGTGGAACCAGAAATTAAATTAAAGAAGAGACGCTGAACGAGAACAGAGAATCTTAACTCTATTTCCTGAGGAAGATAATTATGATATTTTGAGTTTTCTACGAGCACTTGCTCATATTTGAGATTTTGAGTTATTCCTTTGGGCCATAGAAAAAATGTATTTGTATTTTTAGAAACAAAAATCAAATTTTATTTTTTACTTTTATTGAAATAGTATATTTGTACTTATATTTACGAAAATGAACCTACTTTTGTACTCTTACATAAGAAAATAAAATATTTTTTGAAGCTTTTACATTTGATTAATTTTCCCTTTATATAACTATACTAATTACATTATACTTATTATCTTTAGACCAATTGGTCCATTATACTACCAATTACATTATACTGACTATCTTTAGACCAAATTGATCCATTATACTACTACTCACCATTGGACTGGCTATCTTCAGCCAATCACTTTTAGACTAGTTGTCTTTGGACCAATAGGTTTATTAGACCATTCCGCATTGGACCAACTGGTGTTACACTAATGGTCATTAGACATATCGTCTGTGACCGACATACATACATACATAACTCCACACTTGCCGTAAAACGCACACATATAAATTATAAATGCTGCAGTGTATAATGCAACCATTAAAAATGGCAGTTTGCACATCAAAGAATCGAAAAATAAAATTAGAGGAAAACACCAAAAGAAAGACATTTCAAATAAAATGAAAATCCTTGAGACGTCAAATGAATAAACACACACACCACACACACACACACACCACACACACACACACACACACACATATATATATATAATATATATATATATCTATATATATATATATAGATTAGATATACACATTATACACAGATATATATATTATATATATATATATATATATATATATATATATATATATATGTGTGTGTGTGTGTGTGTGTGTGTGTGTGTGTGTGTGTGTGTGTGCGTGCGCGTGTGCGCGCGCCGAAAAAGCCATAAAAATGATTAAACACTCAGTTACGAGGGTAAGGATGTTCTATTCCAACTCCAATAAATGTACCTGAATTCGTGTCTTCGTTCTGATTCTCTGGATGTAGGTTCCCATACTGCTACGAAAGTCAGAATTTATTCATATTCTTCCAATGGGATCTGGCCTTTGTAGTGACAAGCGGATCCAAAAAGTGTGAAGAAATCGAAAAGGTATAGAGGACATTGTGAGTATTATAATCACATACGTATCTGTTAAAAAGTTACCATGTGTGTGTGTGTGTGTGTGTGTGTCTATACAAGAAATAAAAAATATAAATATGAAAAACTGACCCAACACCGCAAATCCTGAAAAAGAAAGTATACGAGAAACCTAACGAGTTTAAAACAGATTAACTCTGCACTTTATGCAAGAAGTCATAGGTCATCCACCCACGCTTTCCTTATCAGTTGCATCCCACCACATGACAGCTCTATTCCACGTTAGTTAAGTAGTCAAATTCAGAAGGCGCTGAGTCTGTGAAAGCGATGACCAGGGAAGGGAGAAGGAATTCTCATTTTGACTGCATATCATCTTATAATCGGTTGTCTGTCATAAAAATGTCAAGAAACAGTCGTTACCATAAGCAAAGCAAAAATATCTGCTGCAATTGGTATTTCAAACTCAAATATCAAACTCGATCCACAAAAATAATTCCAGTAACTTGAAACTCATTCTAATTACTGCCCTGTTTTATCAAGAGATCCTAAAATAATCTTTACCAATACATGACGAATGAACCATTGTCATGAGGTCACATCATTTGTTAAAAAAAACTATCCCAACAATACTTTGCAAGGATGACTCTCTTACAAATCATGTTGAAACGTTTTTCACTCCTCAATTAATTCGGTTTCTTGTATTTTATACATTCCAAAATCCGGCATCATAAAACACGCAACATTGCATAAAAAAATCTTGTCTACGTTCAATGATAACTCCAGCTCTAATCAGACATTAAGAATGAGTCTTTAAAACAACCAGACAAATGACATATAGTAACTCACTACTTCCTGTCATGTGATATTTTATCTTAACTTCTATGAATAACTCGTTGATCATGAATTAGCGAAGCTTTGCAGCCATAAAACTGTCGCGCCGAGGTTTCTTTTCCTTATCGGAAGAGTCACAGAAGGATTTTCTCAAGAGCTGGTGCAAAGAAAAGGGAAGGGAAGGGAAGGGAAGGGAAGGGAAGGGAAGGGAGAGGGGCGCAGCAATTCCGCCAAAGTGTATATGGTATCAACATTAACGTACGAGTATGTTAAAAAGGCGAATACAGACGTATGTGCGAGAACATTATCCGACTATATAAATAAATAGCTGTTTTTACAGGGTGTATAAATATTATGCTAAATATCATGGTTGGAGACAACTAAATATTTATGCAAATGGTATTGGAAAGTAGCACTAAATAAAGAAGTTAGAATGTTCAATGCAATCCATTTTATTTGAACTACAGCTCCAGGATGTAAAAACTTCAATAATCATAAGATCTGCGGGAGTTTATGGGCACTGGTGTTCACACTTTCACACACACACACGCACACAGACACACACTCACACTATGTAGATACAGATCACAAACCAATTAGAGGTGATAAGGGAATATATGATGTAAATAGTGGAACTCACACTAAAAAGTTATAACACCAATCTAAGGATGAAATGTTATTGCCTTTGAGTACGTTCCGTATCTACAACTGTTTCAATAAACTATACATATATGCCCCCAAAATATATATATATATATATATATATATATATATATATATATATATATATATATATAATATATACACAATACACACACCATACTATAGGCAACGCTCAACTTGATACATAATTGACTGCACAAGTCAACAAATGTATAACAGATTTCCATTTCTTGTCCCCTTCGAGTGTATAGTTCCATATGGTGATCAAAGAAATCTGTCTGGAATGAGAAAGGCCCATGTTCTTCCCCAGACAAGGTACAATCCATCACCGGCGACCAACCGCCGGATGCCTATTTCAGGACCCTCGTCTTACCGGCGGAAGACCAGAGTTCGATCACAGAGGAATCCCCACCACCAACTCGCCCACCCCCTACTTTTTTTTTTATTCATTCTACTGAACGAAGCAATGGATTATGTATATGGCAGTCATTATAACTGTCAAAATGTTCCCTGTTAGGTGAGTGGTATAAAAATAAGCAAATGATTGTCAAATGGGGCCATGCATTTTCGAGTGAATTTTCTATGTCGTGCGGGTTGAGACAGGGAAGTTTACTTCCACCTTACCTGTTCGCTGTATATATGGTTTACTCTCACATAGATGAGTCAAAATAAAGCGGGATTTTATTTAAACAACATGATATTATACCCTTCGTAGTATGCCGATGATAGTGTTTTATTTGCTCCTTCAGTAGGCGGGCTACAGGAGCTTGTAAACATTTCTCGTGATTTTATGCCTGACAGGCTTTTATTGCTAAATGTAAATAAGACCATATGTATGATTTTTTTAAGAGTAAGATCTGTCTAACTAATATACCACCTGTTGTTCTTATTAATGCAAGAACATATTTTGTGTCGGATATAAAGTACCTAGGATATTTTTTACTGCTCTGAATTCGGACTATGCGCTTGTAGAATATTTGTACAGAGGTCTATGGTCCGGGGGGGGGTATGAGGGGGGGGGGGGTGGGGGGAGGGGGGGGGAAAGTTATGATTTTAAGGAACTTTTCTAAATGTACCGATGATGTCAAGAAAATGCCTTTTCAGAGTTAATGTACAAGTTTTTATGGAATGTCTTTCGCGGTCAAAGTAAAATAACGAACTAGATTAAGTTGAGGGTATGCTATACGGATAGCTTACGATGATGGCAAGAAAATGCCTTTTCAGAGTTATTGTACAAGATTTTATGGAATGTCTTTAGCGGTCAAAGCAAAATAACGAAGTAGATCAAGTTGAGAGTATGCTATAAGGATAGCTCATGGGTAATCCGACTAGCATCTGCTCTTTTTGTGGCTTTTGGTCAGCCATCTTTTCAAGTACGGAGACGCATAAATATAAGAAGCTATTTGAAAAGGCTGACGAATCCCGAAAGCTGTATTATGACGAAGGTTTCCCAACCAGTTTATTTGTATAATTCAGTTTTTTTCAAACAGCCGAAAAACCTTATCTATGTAAGAATACAGTAATTCTTTATGATGTTTTATTCTGATATGCTACATATGTGTATGTCCTTTTAGTATGAAGAACAAAGTTTCATAATCTGCATCTCGTTCATATCATAATTTCACCTCTTTCATAATCATTTCCAATACTTATTTTCAATTTCATCCTTTTAGAGTTTGATGTTTTTTTCTTTCATTTTTACGTACGTTTATGTGTTTGTCTATGGCCATTTGTGTTCAAAATAAAGCTTTTGAATTTGAATTTTGAATAAAACACTCTTCCAAATACTCTGACCTAAGCAACTACACGGAAAATCCCACTTTAACCTAAATTCCACGTGAAGCGCTCGGTAACACGTAAAAGTCCTTTATTCGACTCAGTGGATGGAGAGTTACGACTAGTTCTACTAGAAAAAGGTGTCGACAGTTCCTACCATGAATAAATAGTTAAATGGAATGGATAATATTAGCAAACTGGCGTTTGAACGGAGAGTTTTAGCGCTTTCTATATATTCTTATCTTAATATTTTTCATCACTGTGCTATCATATTCATTTTTTCTAAACGTAAGAAAACTAACGGTGAATATTTCTTCCGTGAAATCAAGTAAATCCATCAAAGAAACAAACAATATATTCAATACTCTATCCTGATTGATTTACAAATAGTGCAAGCAAAATCATACATATACAAAGCCAACTCACTTCTCCATAAAAATATTAAGCAATACATTGGTTTGAGAGAGAGAGAGAGAGAGAGAGAGAGAGAGAGAGAGAGAGAGAGAGAGAGAGAGAGAGAGAGAGAGAGAGAGAGAGAGAGAGAGAGAATCAATATACAAAGCAGGACTTCAAAATTGAGATAAATCCTCAACCTGCATCAATTTCTTCATTCTTGACTTCAGAGTCAACATTTCTTGGACGTCTTTTTATAAGTGCAATAATGATAATCTTTACCTAGAAAACCTTAATTAACAAAATAATCATTAAATAAAAGTCAACCTGCGTTTGTTGACGAAACACGGTCCTGCCATAAAATTCCAGGGTAGTTTTTATCTTGTTTTCCTCTGCTAACGCGAGGCGTTCTGCCTCATCCGACAATTCACATTTTCTGATATTATTTGCGAGGACACAGTCAAATAACCTATAAATCCGAATAACCAAAATAGTGGAAATTTTATGATTTTAACTATTCCGAGATCGGTTCGTTCCAAATATTCCATGGACAAATGCGACAGTAATGGAAACAATGAATTTCCCATTCCCATAACCAATGAATGTTAATAAAATTCGCTGCTAAAAACGAATTTGCAATTTACATGCAAAGTTTAACACCATCACCGATGGCAATAATAGGTGACATTTAATCACGAATTTCCATCACTTCATCGTTCCCCAGACTGAGCCAAACTGGGTATTTATAGAGGTTCTGTTTTACGCTTTAACGCGATCAATCATGCGGCTAATTCGGTTCATTGTCAGACTGATTAACGCGAAATCCGGGGCCTATTCCTCTATGCTTGACTGCACATATAGTTCACTTCATATAAAAATCTCCTCAACGACGGAGGTTTGACGTAGCAGACATTCGGAATTCTCTGAATGAAAGGCTTCCTCATAAGCGAGCTAGTTTATTCCCACTTACCTAGCCCAATGTACAATACAAAAAAGTAGGTTGGTGTTAACAGCGGCATATGATGTAGCACTGAAGAAATAGGTTTACATTAAGCCTTTGAGAGCGCACAGAAACCAACGTCCGGAAACAAGTAGCAAAGAAGCCACGAGACATCATTGGTTTATGACAGGTCATATTACGCGCCATTCACTCTTCGAGCACCTAATCACATGACCTGAAACAGCAGTGATAGAGAAACGATCTCAATCTCGAGAGCACTCCATCACCGCGTTACGACAGGAATATCAAGAGAATGAAAGGCATGAAATTAATGAAGAACAGGAAATGATCAAGAGTCACCGAGAAAAAAAAAAAAAAAAAAAAAAAAAAAAAAAAAAAAAAAAAAAAAAACAGTTCTGGTTCTTCAACTGTTTTCCACACCAAAAGTTTAAAGACGATAGTTAAGAAAGTGATGGTTGCTAACAGGTTTTCGTGTTCAAACAGAATTGTTGAAAAACTGGATAGGTGAAAAAAAGGAGTATCATATACATACATACATACACACACACACACACACACACACACACACACATATATATATATATATATATATATATATATATATATATATATAATGTATGCATGTATAAATAAAGCTAGATTTAATGATATTGAATATTGCTTTATAAAAGAAAGTTACAATCATAATCTGAACATCAGTCAAGGGATGTATAAACTTGATCCTTTAGTATCAAAAAACATTTGTAAATTGTTTAAATTTTAAGATAGGCAGCATAGATGTATGGAAATAGGATTATCATATTTGTAAACACAGTAAGGGGGCAACAGTGCTAACCCAGCCTCCATGACACCTGTCAGGTGTGGATTTGTAGTCTCCTAGGGTGGGTACGTTTATGGATAGTGTCCCCGAGAGTATATTGTGAATTTATGCCAAATGAGTTTTGAAAGCCACTCCTACCCTGACACCAGCCTGTGGGTAGAGTCTCAAACAGTTGTGTGTATGTTCGTCAGTACTGTCTCTGTTGTATATATATATTGTGACTTCTAATACTGTGAATCAGTCCTTCATCAATGACTTGGAAATAAAAGCCGAAACCGGTGAGAACCTACAGCCCGTCTCTTCTTTTTAACCTGTGGATATGTGATATATATATATATATATATATATATATATATATATATATATATTACACACACACACACACAACACACACACACACACACACCACACACACACACATATATATAGGATATATATATATATATATATATATATGAACCATATTCTTTTTTCAAAATTGGGTGATCAGGTTGCTGTTCGTCTTTTAATCCTCTAAAGAGGAGCCCCAGCATCATAAGGCAATCCTCCTTCAAAGATCCGTTAATCCTCCCTATTAGGAAGCACTCTCTCAGCCCTTTGAAGATAATTAGAAACTTTCCTTCGAATAGTTTTACCCATCCTTCAACCTAACACCTTCTTAGGGCTCCTTCCCCATCCGCTCTACACTTCTAAATTAATACGCTCTTTTTGACCAACAAAATTTGTTTAAACGTAACTAAACCATCTGAAGATATTGTTATCCTTCTTGTAACCTGTGCCCTATGATCTTTTTTCGACATTTGGCCTAATCAATACTTTTGTTATTCTCTCAGTCTCCCATACTCCAAGTTTACCTCGCGGTGTATTCACACAAACACAGACACACATATATACTTGTATATATAATATATATATATATATATATATATATATATATATGTGTGTGTGTGTGTGTGTCTGTGTGTGTGTACATATGTATGTATCATACACATTTTTCAGCCCTCTAGTTTTTCAGCAAGTCTTGTAATGCTGGTTATAACAGCAATCGGCCAAAAAGCCACTTCTAGGAATCCGTCTAAGTAAGTAATGAGTGAATGCAATGATATTGCTTTGAAAGTTAAACTAACCTTACTAATAGTTGATACGAAAATATATAGTACAATATTTCAGCATCACTTACTTTACCGTTAAGCAAGTGCTTAATTTCGATACATCATTTATCATTACCTTAATTAAGAGTTGCCCTTGCAACCATTTATCTCAATGTATTTTGCTGCTCGAAATATAATGAAATATGAAATCAACAAATATAAATAACATAAGGAATATTCTCTTGCTTAACAAACATCTCTGGACGGAGTTACAGTAGATAAATGAATGGGGATAACAATTAAAACGAAATACGGCAATATTTAAAAATTAGACACAAAAAACAGGTCCTTATCGTTTCAGCGTTACATAATGAGGATCATTATCGGTATTTAGATAAAAAAAATAACAATGTTCGTAATAATTGCAGTTAATACTTTATAAATTCTAGAATATACATCATAAAGAAAAAGGTCCTTAGATGAACTAAGAAAATGCTAAAAAAAATAAAAGCAAATATCTGTCGGATTAAAATGTAAAGCCTTAAGCATTCAACTATTGCAATAAGGAGTATATAATTCATATCATGCAAAAATGATATTATTTGTTCTTACCTCACAAAACGTCTAAAAATCCATATCAAACAGCTCTAGGATCCCAGATCTTAATCAAAAGAAAGCCTATTTATATAAAAAGAAAATGAAACCATTGAAAAGGATATAAGTACAACTCATTAATAAGCAACTACAGTAAGAAGTAAAAGACTGCTACTGGCAGTGTGACCAAGGGACACCTCAACACTGTGGATGTTGATACTCTATATAAGTTAAATTCCAAACCCTGAAGACGATTCCAGATGCCCTCTTCTGAAGAACAGTTTGTGAAAGAGAGCCAATAAGGATGTTTCCAAAGATGAACTAACACAATAAACACAGTCACACTATTCGCCCATTGCAGGGAGGCGAACGCTGGCCCCGTGATTACGAGAAGAGCACGTTACCATCCCTACTAGCCAGCGGTAAACAACCCAAAATAACTGCAAACCATTCCTTCAGAGGTAAAGATCCCTTGAGGGTGTGGACATCCAGCCAGGAGAACACTGTCTTAAAATAAGTAGCTTCTTATAAACATGAAATGGCCTGTTTTCAAGTCCTGTGACACTGAAAACTGGGGGCCGATCGGAACCAAGAATTGTCAAGTGCTCATTCAGTACAATACAACTAAGGCATAAGAATCATAATCTTACCTTGCTTACTGTACTCGTTGCTGACTACACTCCGTCCCTGATCCAAAGGCTATTAGCAACTTCATATATATATACTTGATTATCTAAATCTTTAGAACCAGTCACAATCTGTTGAACACCGTGCAGCATGGGACTAAGCTCTCGATAGTAACATTAACCCTGTAACTTTGCATTTATATGTGAGTATTACGGCCATTCAAAAAAAAAAAAAAAAAAAATACTAAAATCAATCTTTTCAGATCTCAATCCATATTAACCGTCAGGGTAATCTTGGCTGTAACTTATAAATTTTAAAACTGCATTATAGGCAGGCACTCTGGATATCAGGAGGAAGGTATCGACATTCGTAATCCTTACACAAGAACAACATTCGGAACTGGCACAGAACTGCAAAGCTTTAACTTGAAAAAATATTGTTCAGAAACAAACATTATTCAGAAAACCATTTGGATCTCCTCCATTTAGCTGAGCCATTCTACAAGGATGTTTTCAGCGTCCCTGACATGAAGGGCAAAATTCCCCTAACGAGGCAACGGATGATAAGTATCGAAACAGTACAATCAAACGAGGACTGTTTCGTTTCACCTCAAAAGACCTATGTATTAGTTTTACTTTACCCTTATTGTTGGTTAGTCGCCTCTCATTTCTGCAATAAGTAATAATCGAGGAATATCTGATGTACTAGATCCAAAGATGCAAAACTTTTAGCCATGCCAATCGAAGATCAAGCCGAGTTCTATGAAATTTCCTTTCAATGTCAAAGTGGTCGTATTCAGTATTATAAACAACAAAAGTCAACATACACAATATATATATATTTATATATATATATATATATATATATATATATATATATATTTGTGTGTGTGTGTGTGTGTATGTGTGTGTGTGTGTGTGTGTGTGTGTGTGTGTGCAGAATCTACTGGTGTTTTTTTTACCAGGTACATATGTAATTGTAATAGCCACAATGCCCTCTTAACTTCTCGAATTCTTCGCGCTTTTTTAGGATACGCTTGTCACTACAAAGTCTTAAGATCTAGGTTTTCAAGAAATATGAAAAGAAAAAATTATGATGCATCGAAGCAGGAAACGAATTCGTGTCACCATAATCATGACTAGGTCAAGTTGCCAACCTCACCACGAGAATGTCACGTCAGCAAAGTGATGACGAGAGAGTCAGGTCGGCAACGTGACCTCGTCGTGATTATGGTGACACGGGTTCGTTTCCCGCTATCGGACATCATCATTTCTTCATGTTTCTTGCACTTCGATCTTAATGCTTTGTAGTGACAAGCGTATCCAAAACTGCGCAGAATCCTAGAAGTTAAGAAGGATTGTGGCTATTACATATATATATATAATATATATATATATATTATATATATTATATATATAATATATATATATATATATATATATATATATATATATATATATATATACGATCTCACATCTCAAAACCATCTTGAAATTTCCAACAGAAACCACTTGACGTAATCCCTCGAGTCCATCATCATCCTCCCTTATTCTTCCCCAAGAAAGAAGACTCCTTAGCCAGCATGAATACGAGGAGGAGGAGGAGGAGGAAGAGTCTGTAGAACAGTGGTTGAGAGGGACAAAGGAAACTTCAATCCATTCAACCAAGTCCCCCCAACAGATTCTCTGTGCAACGTCGGAGTTCCTTTTGTTGCGAGGGGAACAATTCCACCTCTTTGAGTTTCATTCAACAGTATCAAACCCCCGCCGAACAATCATTACCTATGGGAGGGGCTACAAAGGGGATTTGAGGGGTGGGTGGTAGAGGGTAGAGGGAAAGTGGCTTTTGCATAATGGTACAAAAGAGGAAAAGGATGAAAAAGTATTCGAGCTGTCACTGACCGAAGTTTTGAGGTGATTCATACTGATGCGTCGATAATTGCGGAGGAAGGCGGGGGAGATACCATAGGGAAAATATGGCCAGGAAAAGCGAGGAAAAGCAGGTGTGGGGCACGAGACGAAATATTGAGAGAATAAAGATGGGAATGAAATAACAAAATTAAATAGAATCAAAAGAGAACAAATATGAACGCGAAAAACCCTGTCGCGGTAAAGGGAAATATTTCCTTGTATTTGCATGCACGTTCTTTATACACAAATCAATATAAAAGATTGTCCTGAGCTTCACACGTACCAAGGAGGAACATACTCTGTATGTTCTGTTTAGCAATATCAGTCACAAAATACCAAATAAAGATTTCATAAAACTCAGATATGTAGGGATGTCTGGGAATGAATATCTAGTACATTAAGGAAGGGAGCTGAGCTGCTTTCCATCACCCGGTAATAAACAATATGACTCTGGTCGATATAGTGTGCCCCCTTCGCTCTCTCTCTCTCTCTCTCTCTCTCTCTCTCTCTCTCTCTCTCTCTCTCTCTCATACTGTCCAAAAGAAATTATCATAAAAGAAGATATTCGGTGATATCTCTCTCTCTTTCCATTTTAATTTCCGAGCAACAATAGAAAAATAAAATGAAGTTTCTCGATGGGATTCCCGCTCAAAATTCATGAAATTTATATCAGCTCTCTCTCTCTCTCTCTCTCTCTCTCTCTCTCTCTCTCTCTCTCTCTCTTTTTCCGATTACAACAATGAACTGTAGTTCTGTCTGTCTGTCTCTCTCACACACACACACAAACACACATTGTCAGAAAGCTAAAATACACCTTACTATCTCTCTCAAATGTCAGAGCAAAAATCTGATAAAAACCTTTATATATCCAGCGATCTTCCAAACCTCCTTCCCCTTACCCCACCTTTTCGTCCCTCCTCTTCAATTTCCGAACAAACATCAACAAAGTTTAAAAAAACAAAGCCCTCCCCGCCCCTCTTACTCTCACTCTCTCTCTCACTCTCTCTCTCTCTTACGTTGCTGTATATCTACCCATCTTTCTCCCGGCGTTCCAGTATCCTAGAAAAATTATGACCGAGAAAGTGTAACGCCCCAAAATATTCCGGAAGAAGGAAAAGAAAAGAGGTGAATAAGAGAGCATATAAAGGTGAAAAATGGTTTAAAGCTGAACCAAACAAAAGGTGACGAGATTCTGGAAGGGACAGGAAATCTGACACTACTAAACAAAAGGTGGAAGCATGAAACGTATGATCGATGGAGATTAAGGATGTGAACGAAATGATATGCGTATTAAAAAAGAGAAAAGCAATGGAAGATAAGAGAATGAATATAAACGTGAAACTTTCGTGACCTCGGGGACACCAACCGCATGGACACAAGCACTTAAACACACACACACACACACATATATAATGTGTGTGTGAATGCTTTTACCCACTAAATGCAACGTGATACTATGCTAGGTTGGTGAAATTCAATCATTCCATGTTAGTGTGCAGTAAAGTTTACCCTTAATCCTTTATGGATGAATCAATGCGTGACTGTGTGTGTGTGTGTGTGTGTGTGAGAGTGTGAACGCTTCCTAACATAAATCGATAATGTGTTTGTAGATGACAGCGACGAATGATGCAGAAGTAAAATAATATAAAAATGACTTTGTGATATTGGCTATAAAAGCTAAGCAACATAAACTTTGGCTGTTAAAGAAACGATGAGGTTGCAGTCAGCCAGAAACCCACCCAGACCCCCCCCCCCCCCCTCCCTCCCTCCCACACACTCCTATCACTCAATAAGATTATAGCGTTATTCCAAGTCATGGAATTATGGCAGAAACAGCAGAATTAGCAATAGCTGAGGTAATAATCAAAACTATGAAAAGAATTACGTCTACCGTCGTTGATCGTGGAGGCCGGTTTTAAGCAGGGCAAATAGTAGAAGAGCGCATCGTTAATAATAATAATAATAATAATAATAATAATAATAATAATAATATATACGTATATATATATGTGTGTGTGTGTGTGTGTATGTATGTATGTATGTATGTATGTATGTATGTTATACATACATACTATATATATATATATATATATATATATATATATATATATATAATATTATTAACGATGAGCTCTTCTTCTTACTATTCGTCCCACTTATGTCGACTTCGCCGTCTCCTGATTTATATGTATCTGTCAGCTCCATTATTTTGAAAATCCATAAGGAGATTTAGAATTACTCGTACAAGCAATATGAATCACAAACTCTGCTATCTTGATATCATTTCTCGCCAAAATGAGGTACCTAAATATGCTTACGAACCCAATCACCTGATGAAACTGATATCGCCAATATTAACAGTAAATTTTGAAAAATACATCACATGGACAAAAGCTCCATATCTATCCCGCATTACTGTTTAGATACAGATTCCAGCGGTATCCGATTCTGGAGATATGAAATGAATTTCGCAATTTTTGGCACGAAAGTTAAATAACAAAGCATTATGTTTTTCAGTTTGTTTTTTTCAGATTTTTTTCTTTTTAGTATGATTTGCGACAGGATAGTTTCCCACCAAAGAATTGTTTTTATAAGTCTGGATATGCCTATACCTCATACAAGGAACAGAGAACATGCAAAAGTACTTGAAAAAGAAAACCTATACCCAATATTTATATCTGAGTAACGTGCAAAAACAGAAGATATGGTCCATTACCAATATATGGAATTTCAAAAAGAAACAGGCTCTTTCGTTTTCAAATCCAAAACTTCATATGAAAACCTTCCTTCATAAACATCAATCAATCACGTTCTCTTTCCGTTTGCAGCTTAACAGCTATTTTCACTTCTCTGCAAATAAAAGCTTCTTCCTTTCTCCCCTCAGTTAATAACTGTCTTACTCCCACAATTTCTTCCCACGTTGGATTTCAGTTCTAAAGACAGAAAATGACATAAGATGCTATACATTTCCGTAGCGAATTTCGTTACTTGCCGCTTAGAAGTCATTAAATAAGAACGCATACAAAAAATACACACACACACACACACACACACACACACACACACCAACCATATATATATTTTTATATATATATATATATATATATATATATATATATATATACATGGTATGTATATACGAGTATACTGTACAGTACAGTATATCAATACACACACACACACAAATACACAACAAACAAACAACAACAACAAACAATAATAATAATAATAATAATAATAATAAAAATAACAATAACAGCTCACAGTAAAGCGCAAACAAAATAAAAGAACTTTTCCCACCCTGATCACCCAGGCTCTTCAGCCTTACAGAAGAGGCACACTAATCACATAAGCGAGAGTTCTTTGTAATCTGGTGATTAATATATTTTCCTTTTATATCACTCCAAACTCTTATTATATATATATGTTATTACACTATTCTGAATTTACATAATACTTCATGTAGCATAAATCAAATCCATATGGCATAAGTATTTGTATTGCAAGCTTCGTTATCACACTGCAATTACGATGAATGCAAGAACGAAATTAATATGTCGTTCTTAGATCAGAATGACAAATAAACACACAAACTTAGGTAAACACAAGAAAATCATAATTATTTAATTATTTAAACAAAATAACTCCTAAGGCTTAGTTATTTAAAGAAAATGACTTCAAGGGCTTAATTATTTAAAGAAAATGGCTACAAATGCTTAGTTATTTAAAGAAAATGACTTAAATGTTTAATAATATAAAGGAAATTACTTCAAGGGGTTAATTATTTAAAGAAAATGACTTCAAGTGCTACGTTATTTAAAGAAAATAACTTTCAGGGCTTAATTATTTTTAAAGAACATGACTTTAATGGCTTAATTACTTAGAGAAAATTACTTCAAGGGCTTAATTGTTTGAAGAAAATGACTTCAAGGGCTTAATTATTTCAAGAAAATTACTTCAGGGGCTTAGTTATTTAAATAAAATTACTTCAAGGGCTTAGTTATTTGAAGAAAATTACGTCAGGGGCTTAATTATTTAAAGAAAAGGACTCCTCGGGCTAAGTGAATCTAAGTTTATTGGTTTATCAAATCTCATTGTTTATGACTCATTCTTTATTTTTAATGAATATCCTCTTAGGCAAGATGCTCAAGTCATGAGTAATCCGGTAATAGCCAACGTTTTATTTCATTTTCATGTTACTGAATGGTTTGGCCACTGCCCTTTGAGTCATAGACCTGCTCCATATCAGAGGCACTTCGGTAATGCCTTCACTGTGTTGAACAAAAAGTAAGGCCATACAAATCTTTAGCTACTGGAATTCAGAGATGCCAATATTAAATTTGCTATGAAAGAGAAATATCAAGGGAAACTATCGTGTTTGTACGTAATTGTAACGAAAACAAAGGATTGTAAATAGAGAAATAAAATCTATAATGAAATCACGTCCCCTGGACTT